>NC_141879.1:235307575-235610606 GCF_056163025.1 Triticum urartu | reverse complement strand
GGAGGGGTTTGTGTTTGCTTAATATTATTTCCCTTGTGCAAATCCCGTATTGTCATCAATCCACAAAAAGGGGAAGATTGTAAGGGCATATTTATCCCTAAGGTGTTTTGGTGATTGATGACAATGCGTTTGCGGACTAATCGTGTGCCTTGAGTATCCCAGACGTTTCATCGCTAGGCACAAGACGGTGGTGCCCCTCGAAGACTGTTGAAGAGGGCGTCTTTTCTACGTTTCTTTTTGGTGGATTTGAGTCGTAGGAAAGCCGTACTATTAAGAAGGGGTCCGCGTCAGAAAGGTTTGGGTGGAATCATCACGCACACGTTTTCTTCCTTGTCCCCTCCTTTCCCCTGCACTTTGGAGCATCCTCCGTTGATCCTCTTTTCCCCTGTCCTGACTGCTGTTGGTGGGCTTGCGGTAGTACTGCTCATTGTTGAGCGGTAGTACCGCAGGCACCCGCGGTAGTACCGCACTTCGGCGCGGTAGTACCGCTGGTGCCCACGGTAGTACCGCTCCTCTGGAGCCGCAGTACCATGGCCCCCAGGCCAAGTACCGCTCCTTCGTGGTAGTAGGGGCGGATGTAATGTTTTACATCCGCGCCACTGCGGTAGTACCGCATTCCTTGCGCGGTAGTATCGTGCGCGGCCTGGATCAGCTGCCAGGCGGTAGTACCGCTCCTCTGCGGTAGTACTGTGTCGAGTTTTTTTTTCTTCCGTTTACCAGCGGAAGTAGGCACGGATATACCTTTATCCGCGCTCTTCCCAAGCTAGGGGTTTCCTGCCTTGCGGTAGTACCGCAAGAGGAAGCGGTAGTACCGCGCCCGCAGCAGTACCGCCCTCAGCTTTTGTGCTACAGGTCTACCCTAGCTGCTGCTGGTGCTGCGGTAGTACCGCGTGGCCTTGCGGTAGTACTGCTTGTCAGCAAGCGGAAGTACTGCGTGGACCTGCGGTAGTACCGCTGGTCGCGGGCTGGTAGGTGGATAACGGTTGGATCTTTGTCCTAAGCTATAAAAGGTGTGTCTTCTTCCTCGAGTTGACTACCTCTTCCAACCCTAAGCTCCATTGTTGCTCTAAGCTCCATTTTCGCCCGATCTCACTCCCTAGCCAATCAAACTTGTTGATTTGCTCGGGAGTGGTTGAGAAGGCCCCGATCTACACTTCCACCAAAAGAAAATTGATTCCCCCACTAATCCCTTGCGGATCTTGTTACTCTTGGGTGTTTGAGCACCCTAGACGGTTGAGGTCACCGCGGAGCCATAGTCCATTGTGGTGAAGCTTCGTGGTGTCATTGGGAGCCTCCAATTGAGTTGTGGAGATTGCCCCAACCTTGTTTGTAAAGGTTCGGTCGCCGCCTCCAAGGGCACCAATAGTGGAATCACGGCATCTCGCATTGTGTGAGGGCGTGAGGAGATACGGTGGCCCTAGTGGCTTCTTGGGGAGCATTGTGCCTCCACACCGCTCCAACGGAGATGTACTTCCCTTCAAAGGGAAGGAACTTCGGTAACACATCCTCGTCTCCACCGGCTTCACTCTTGGTTATCTCGTGCCTTTACTTGAGCAAGCTTATTTGTGATATATCTCTTGCTTGCTTGTGTTCCAATCTTTGTTGCATCATATAGGTTGCTCACCTAGTTGCATATCTAGACAACCTACTTTGATGCAAAGTTTAAATTGTTAAAGAAAAGCTAAAAATTGTTAGTTGCCTATTCACCCCCCTCTAGTCAACCATATCGATCCTTTCAAGCTCTCCATTAACCTTGATGGTGAATCTAACCGATGTCACATACTTCATAATTAGGCTAATAAAACGATCACCGAAGCCCAGCTTGGTCAACATAGCTTCGAGATAATGCCATTCCACACGATCGTATGCTTTGAGCATATCAAGTTTGATAGCACAGTTGTAGTTCTTGCCCTTCTTCCTTCTCCTGATAGCGTGGATGCACTCATAGGCCACTAGAACGTTGTCCGTGATTAAGCGGCCTGGTACAAAAGCGCTTTGTTCTTTCCCAATGACATCATCAAGGATGAGACGAGCACGGTTGGCCACTGTCTTGATGGTGATTTTGTACAAGACGGGGCACAAGGCAATTGGCCTGTATTGTAAGATTCTCTATGGATGATGGACTTTAGGGATCAGAGTTATTGCCGTATCATTCAGTCCCAACGGTAGCTCCCCTCCATTCAAAAAACTCAGTATAGCCAAAGTTATATCTTCCCCAATGACATCACAGTGTCGTTGGTAAAAACCAGCAGTGAATCCATCAACGCCGGGCGCTTTGGATGGCGCCATATCGAACAATGCAGTTTTTACCTCGACTAGGGCTGGAATTCGAGCCGAGTCGAGCCAGCTCGGCTCAACTCGCTAGAGCTCGTTTCGTTAACGAGCTAGCTCGACTCGACTCGTTATTATAACGAGTTCAAATTCAAGATTGGCTCAACTCGTATAACTCGCGAGCTGGCTCATTTAGCTTGTTAAACTCGTTAAAGATATGAACATAAAACCCTCAAATATTATAAAAATGATTATGTCTATATTAAACATATATATCACTAACAATATTAATTTCCTTGTAACGTTTGAGTCTCCTAGGCGGTTGGGCCTTCAACGGCTAGGCCTTGTGTCATGCGCCTAGGACATAGGGTGCTGAGTGGCTGATCTTTTTTTGTATTGGGAGTGGCTGCTCTTTAGTACCGAGCCTAACAAGTTACACGAGTACTCGTGAGATTGGCTTATTTAACTTAGTCTATAAACGATCTTAAATTAAAGCTTGGCTCGCCTCGTTATTCTTCGAGTTCGATTCGAGCCGAGTCACGAACTATTCATTTAGCTCACGAGGTTCGAGCTTTTTTTCCAGCCCTAACCTCGACCGCCGTGTACTCCCTCTCGAGTGTATAATTCATGTCAGCGGTGACCCATGGTTGAACGCATTGTAGCAGCCCCTCCATCGGACTGTAACCTTGTGATTGGTACAATGCATGGCAGAAGTTAGTGATTTCCTCTTTTACCTGGGCTGGATCAGTGCTCGCGTGACCATCAGCCAGCTCCAATGAGGTGATACGGTTGGTCCTCTTGCGCTGCCTTGCTTGTGCAAAATAACTAGTATTCGGATCGCCAGCATGTAGCCACAGCACACGAGACCTCTGTTTGAGCCAAATCTCCTCTTGCCGGAGGGCCTCCCTCAGTTGTGAGGCGACGGCCTTCTCTTCGTCGTTTGGACCGCGCCCTACCGCGTCCATAGCTTTTTCTCCATGTACGCATTGGCGTTGCTATATATTCTGAACATACAACAAAAGATGAAAATAAAGGAGGATACTGCTGTAAATTTGCTCGTTCTATGCTTTCATTCCTGGGCTCCTCTCGAGATATTCATGCATGCATACCAATACCATGTAACAATGCCGACGTCGTCTGCCAAAAATGCAACAAAAATGCACGCCAGGAGCTCGCCGCGTTTTCCGGCATGATGTATTTTTCTCTTCTTAGAAAACAAAACGGCATAAATTTCAAGTCTAGTCGCAGATTCCATTTCATGCGGGCGCTGATTTTCAGTTATATCTCACCATCCCAGAGCTCGTCAATCGTTTTGTAAATACTCTGAGAGTGCACCAATGATTCGTTCCTTATTCGCTTAACCTGTTCACCACGAAGAACACATTCATTTTCTGCACTCACGGATAACTGAAAAAAAGGGCTCTGTACCTGTTCAATTTCAGAAAACTTGGCACACAGTTCTTCAGGAATGGACCAGCCAAACAGGTCAATGTTCTCCTTCAACCTCGACTCATTGACACTTTTAGGAAGCACGCTCTGACCCTGCTGGATACCCCATCGCAGAGCGATCTGTGCCGGGGTTCTCCCCAAGCTCTCGGCTACCGATGCCACCACCGGGTTATCCGCCACGACTTTCATCCTGCCTAGCGGCGCATACGCCTGCAGAAAGAAGAACATGAGCAAATTGCCAGGAAATTTCACATGCCAAAGCTTAATGTATCGTCTGAACTCCTCACAGAGAAATGAACTCCATTGGTGTGGCAGAAGGCTCTGAGCTTGGTCTGCTGCCAACCAGGGTGGCACTCCACCTGATCAACAGCCGGAGGAACACGGGCCACAGCGAGCAGATCGGCCAACTTCTTGGTCGAAAAATTGCTTACCCCTACTGCGCGGGCCTTGCCTGAATCGTACAGCTTCTCCATTGCCCGCCAGGTCTCGGGCATATCGAGCTCGACAAAGTTTTCCGGGCTCAGCTCGCTGCCTTTCTTTATCTGAAAGGGCCAGTGAATCTACCAAGATCACAAAGTTAGTAGTGTCAAAAGAAAGGGCAGGCTTACTTTGCCTGCAGTGCACGGATTCAAGCCAAGTTACCAGGTGCAGGTCAAGATAATCCAGCTGCAGATCATTCAGAGTGCGGTCGATTGCCGACGGAACGTCTTCGGGTGCGAGATCGCTGCACCTGCATAGCTTGATTCTCCGGGTGTTACAAGATTGATGGGCATGAAAAAACATTAACAGCTGTAAGACTGGTACCATATCTTTGAAGTGATGAAAAGGTCTTGTCGTTTGACGACGCCGTCATCAAAGAGCTTGTTCAGGGCAGCGCCAATCTAACCACATTAAGGGCAACACTGATTCTACGCCGACCAAAATGTCACCGGGTGCGATTGTGACTTGAAGACACTGATTGCAGGATAGATTAGGACTAGCATTACCTCCTTCTCGTTCTTGTATAGTGGTGCGCAGTCGATGTGCCGGTACCCGGCCTGCCATGGCAAGCAAGCAAGCAGAGTCAAGGTCCGGGCTCAAGCAGCACACACAAAGCATACTCCTGAGCAAACCAAACGGGACAGCAAGTGTTTTGGTTTTTTACCTTGATGGCGGCCGTGACCGCGCCGGCGACGACGCCAGGGTCGGACTTGTAGGTGCCGAGGCCTACCGAGGGGATGCGTGCCCCGGTGTTGAGCGTGAAGTGGGTGGCCATCTTCTTCCTCCTTTTCTCCCCGCCTCTCTCCTCTTCGTCGCTGTTTGGAACGTATACATTTTTTTAGGCAAGTTTGGAATTATATGGGAAGGAACGCGACGGAAACTGAGCTGCCACGGACTGACATGTCCCGGTCAGTCCAGCGCTCGGGCCCAGCCTCCTGTATATACGCCCGTTTGATTCACGGTCTGGAAGAGCCGGCTCGCCAACATGCATCATGCAACAATTGCGTGGGTTGGTCCAGTACGGCGTTTTTTCAGACGTGTGATTTTCCCCTTCTATTGGTTTACCTATGGTTTTTATATAGTACTCCCTCTGATCCTTATTAATTATCGTTTTAGCACAAGTTTGTACAACTAATATGGATACGAGGCAGTACTGTTTTTTTTTTCCTTTTTTCTATTTGGTTTTTTTATTTCTGTTCCTAGTTTTTCCTCATCATCAGTTTTCATTTCTTCATTCTCTTCCAAAAATAATAAACATTATTTGACAAATACATGAATATTTTTAAAATTTGAGAATCTTAAAAATCAATTAAACATTTTCCAAGATACGCGAACACTTTTTACCTTACACAAACATTTTTAAAAGGCACAAAACACTAAAATTATTAGGCTTTCTAAAATTACATGCATACTTTTTAATTAGACCATCGTTTAGAAAAATGTGTGGATACTTTCTAGTTACATGGCTTTTTGAAGTGTGAATAGTTTTTAATTACATGAAAATTGCAATTATATATGTTTGCAAAATTAAGAGATGCATAATTCATCTATTTATCATCGCAGAGAGTAATATTATGTTACACAGTAGTTTGACGTCGATGATTTAAGTCTTTTGGCTTGTATTTGCTGCATATTTAGGTTATGTTATATGCCACTTTGTTCTCATGCATCTTATGATCATGTTTCTATGTTGGTAGTTTCAGGTTTCAATGACTCATGATTGAATATGGTCTCTACTTGGTTATGCTTTTTTGTGTAACATATATTGTCATCATGTCTCAAGTATTGTTGTGTCTTGGCATGGAGTGCACCTCTATCTCCTTTACTATTGAAAGGAAGGACCGTTTGTTCACCTTTTAAATATGACCCCCCTGTCCATGCTAGCTCCTCTAATCAACACACAACACCAATATGTGGAGTGGACCCTACGCACATCTCCACACCTTTTCTTTTTGGATATGCACCCATAGAAAACTCATAGAATAGAGAGAGAGAGAGAGAAACTCTAAGAAAAATTCCCCAATTTCTGCTCCAAACCGAAACTAAAGTGGTTTCCCTGAAATTCACCAAAACTCTAAGATTGTATGGCGGACTCTCTTAATATAATGGGCCATGTCTCCGCACTACGCATCTGTCTTGGCGGGGTAAGGCTAAGCACCTTATGTGGCGCCACCGGGACCCGGCGAGGACATGTCTTACGTGCACATTCCGTCAAATATGACACCAACGTCGCGTGGATCTTCCATATGTATATTTTTTGAAGTTTCATGCCCATTTTTTTTATCAAAATAAGCAATGTTTTAATTTTATTTGGACTAACCTACTGCAAATTGGCAGATTGGGAAAGTTGTGTGTTTTTGTGTCATTATATTCTATCTACACATCATATGATTAGAAGTCCAACTGTGACCTATATCGTACAAGTGATTCAACACATATTCAACAAACAACTTGGAACATTTGCATCGAACATGGGTGATGACCCACAAGTATAGGGGATCTATCGTAGTCCTTTCGATAAGTAAGAGTGTCGAACCCAACGAGGAGCAGAAGGAAATGATAAGCGGTTTTCAGCAAGGTATTCTCTACAAGCACTGAAATAATAGGTAACAGATAGTTTTGTGATAGGATAATTTGTAACGAGTAACAAGTAACAAGTAACAAAAGTAAATAAAGTGCAACAAGGTGGCCCAATCCTTTTTGTAGTAAAGGACAAGCCTGGACAAACTCTTATATGATGTAAAGCGCTCTCGAGGACACATGGGAATATCGTCAAGCCAGTTTTCATCATGATCATATGATTCGCGTTCAGTACTTTGATAATTTGGTATGTGGGTGGACCGGTGCTTGGGTACTGTCCTTACTTGGACAAGCATCCCACTTATGATTAACCTCTATTGCAAGCATCTGCAACTACAACAAAAATATTAAGGTAAACCTAACCATAGCATGAAACATATGGATCCAAATCAGCCCCTTACAAAGCAACGCATAAACTAGGGTTTAACCTTCTGTCACTCTAGCAACCCATCATCTACTTATCACTTCCCAATGCCTTCCTCTAGGCCCAAATAATGGTGAAGTGTCATGTAGTCGGCGTTCACATAACACCACTAGAGGAGAGACAACATACATCTCATCAAAATATCGAACGAATACCAAATTCACATGACTACTAATAGCAAGACTTCTCCCATGTCCTCAGGAACAAACGTAACTACTCACAAAGCATATCCATGTTCATAATCAGAGGGGTATTAATATGCATATAGGATCTGAACATATTATCTTCCACCAAATAAACCAACTAGCGTCAACTACAAGGAGTAATTAATACTACTAGCAACCCATAGGTACCAATCCCAGACTTGGAGACAAGAATTGGATACAAGAGATGAACTAGAGTTTTGAGAGGAGATGGTGCTGGTGAAGATGTTGATGGAGATTGCCCTCTCCCTTTGAGAGGAGCGTTGGTGATGACGATGGCGATGATTTCCCCCTCCCGGAGGGAAGTTTCCCCGGCAGAACAGCTCCGCCAGAGCCCTAGATTGGTTCCGCCAAGGTTTCGCCTCGTGGCGGCGGAGTCTCGTCTGGAAAGATGGCTTATGATTTTTTCCTCATCGAAAGACTCCATATAGCAGAAGATGGCCATCGGAGGGCCACCAGGTGGCCCACGAGGTAGGGGGCGCGCCCAGGGGGGTAGGGCGCGCCCCCACCCTCGTGGGCAGGGTGTGGCCCCCCTGGTGAACTTCTTGCGCTCGGTATTTTTTATATATTCTAAAAACGTCTTCCGTGAAGTTTCAGGACTTTTGGAGCTGTGCAGAATAGGTCTCTAATATTTGCTCCTTTTCCAGCCCAGAATCTCAGCTGCCGGCATTCTCCCTCTTTATGTAAACCTTGTAAAATAAGAGAGAATAGGCATAAGTATTGTGACATAATGTGTAATAACAGCCCATAATGCAATAAATATCGATATAAAAGCATGATTCAAAATGGACGTATCAACTCCCCCAAGCTTAGACCTCGCTTGTCCCCAAGCGAAAGCCGAAATCGAAAAATATGTCCACATGTTTAGAGATAGAGGTGTCGATAAAAATAAAATACGGACATGAGGGCATCATGATCATTCTTAGAACAACAACTTATAGAATTCTTGTCACATAATCTCTTGTGCTAGAGTAACAATTCAATCACAATTTCAAGTATGAATCATAAACTTCATTGACAACTAACAAATTATAATCTCGGTCATTAGAGCAATTGAAATTTATCATAACATAGGAAAGAGTCAATGTAACAACTTTTCAGCAAGTCCACGCACTCAACTATCATATAGTCTTTCACAATTGCTGACACTCACGCAACACTTATGGGTATGGAGTTTTAATCGGACACAGAGAAATATAGGGGCTTATAGTTTTGCCTCCCAATGTTTCACCTCAAGGGTAATGTCAACAATAATAGTTCATGAAAACTCACATCCAATTAGCCATATATACCAGGATCTTTCCAACATATTGTACTTGCCAAAGGATAAAATGTAAAAAGGAAGGGTGAAGATCACCATGACTCTTATGCAAGGTAGGAGATAAAAGTAAAAGATAGGCTCTTCGCAGAGGGAAGCAGAGGTTGTCATGCGCTTTTATGGTTGGATGCACAAAATCTTAATGCGAAAGAACGTCACTTTATATTGCCACTTGTGATATGGACCTTTATTATGCAGTCTGTCGCTTTTATTTCTTCCATATCACACGATCTATAAAGCTTATTTTCTCCCATGCTAATAAGTCATACATATTTAGAGAGCAATTTTTATTGCTTGCACCGATGACAACTTACTTGGAGGATCTTACTCAATCCATAGGTAGGTATGGTGGACTCTCATGGCAAAACTGGTTTAAGGGTATTTGGAAGCACAAGTAGTATCTCTACTTGGTGCGATGAATTTGGCTATCATGAGGGGGAAAGGCAAGCTCAACCATGTTGGATGATCCATGACAATATAATTTATCTCAGATGTAAGAAACAATAACCCATTGATAACCCACAAGTATAGGGGATCACAACAGCTTTTGAGGGTAGAGTATTCAACCCAAATGTATTGATTCGACACAAGGGGAGCCAAAGAATATTCTCATGTATTAGCTGCTGAGTTGTCAATTCAACCACACCTGGAAACTTAGTATCTGCAGCAAAGTGTTTAGTAGCAAAGTAATATGATAGTGGTGGTAACGGTAACAAAAGAGTGACGAAAGCAAAGTAATGTTTTTGGTATTTTGTAGTGATTGTAACAATAGCAACAGGAAAGTAAATAAGCGTAAACCAGTATATGGAAAGCTCGTAGGCATCGGATCAGTAATGGATAATTATGCCGGATGCGGTTCATCATGTAACAGTCATAACATAGGGTGACACAGAACTAGCTCCAGTTCATCAATGTAATGTAGGCATGTATTCCGAATATAGTCATACGTGCTTATGGAAAAGAACTTGCATGACATCTTTTGTCCTACCCTCCCGTGGCAGCGGGGTCCTTACAGAAACTAAGGGATATTAAGGCCTCCTTTTAATAGAGAATCGGAACAAAGCATTAACACATAGTGAATGCATGAACTCCTCAAACTACGGTCATCACCGGTAAGTATCCCGCTTATTGTCACTTCGGGGTTAATGGATCATAACACATAATAGGTGACTATGGACTTGCAAGATAGGATCAAGAACTCTCATATATTGGTGAAAACATAATAGGTTCAGATCCGAAATCATGGCACTCGGGCCCTAGTGACAAGCATTAAGCATAGCAAAGTCATAGCAACATCAGTCTCAGAACATAGTGGATAATAGGGATCAAACCCTAACAAAACTAACTCGATTACATGATAAATCTCATCCAACCCATCACCGTCCAGCAAGCCTATGATGGAATTACTCACGCACGGCGGTGGGCATCATGAAATTGGTGATGGAGGATGGTTGATGATGACGACGGTGGCGAATCCCCTTCTTCGGAGCCCCGAACGGACTCCAGATCAGCCCTCCCGAGAGGTTTTAGGGCTTGGCGGCGGCTCCGTATCGTAAAACACGATGATTTCTTCTCTCTTATTTTTTTCCCCGAAAGCAAATATATAGAGTTGGAGTTGGCGTCGGGAGGTCTCCAGGGGGTCCACGAGGTAGGGGGCGCGCCCTAGGGGGGGCGCCCCCACCCTCGTGAACAGGGTGTGGGCCCCCTGGTCTTCATCTTTGGCGAGGATTTTTTTATTATTTATTGTAAGATATTCCATGGAGTTTCAGGTCATTCCGAGAACTTTTGTTTTCTGCACATAAAACAACATCATGGCAATTCTGCTGAAAACAATGTCAGTCCGGGTTAGTTCCATTCAAATCATACAAGTTAGAGTCCAAAACAAGAGCAAAAGTGTTTGGAAAAGTAGATACGACGAAGACGTATCAACTCCCCCAAGGTTAAACCCTTGCTTGTCCTCAAGCAATTCAGTTGACAAACTGAAAGAAATAAAGAAAAACTTTTACAAACTCTGTTTGCTCTTGTTGTTGTAAATATAGTCAAGCTAGCATTCAAGTTTTCAGCAAAGATTATAACTAACCACATTTGCAATAATTCTCAGGTCTCATGATTACCCATATCAATAGCATAATCAACTAGCAAGCCTTAATAATAAATCTCGGATGATAACACTTTCTCAAAACAATCATAATATGATATAACAAGATGGTATCTCGCTAGCCCTTTCTGAGACCGCAAAACATAAATGCAGAGCACCTTTAAAGATCAAGGACTGGCTAGACATTGTAATTCATGATAAAAGAGATCCAATCATAGTCACACCCAATATAAATTAACAGTGATGAATGCAAATGACAGCTGCGCTCTCCAGCTAGTGCTTTTAATAAGAGGGACATGACTCAACATAAAAGTAAATAGATAGGCCCTTCGCAGAGGGTGTTGGGGAACGTAGTAATTTCAAAAAATTTCCTACGCACATGCAAGATCATGGTGATGCATAGCAACGAGAGAGGAGAGTGTTGTCTACGTACCCTCGTAGACCGACAGCGGAAGCGTTATGACAACGCGGTTGATGTAGTCGTACGTCTTCACAGCCCGACCGATCAAGCACCGAAACTACGGCACCTCCGAGTTTTAGCACACATTCAGCTCGATGACGATCCCCAGACTCCGATCCAGCAAAGTGTCGGGGAAGAGTTCCGTCAGCACGACGGCGTGGTGACGATCTTGATGTTCTACCGTCGCAGGGCTTCGCCTAAGCACCGCTACAATATTATCGAGGAGTATGGTGGAAGGGGGCACCGCACACGGCTAATAAGATGATCACGCGGATCAACTTGTGTGTCTAGAGGTCCCCCTGCCCCCGTATATAAAGGAGCAAGGAGGGAGGCCGTCCGGCCCTTGGGCGCGCCAAGGAGGAGGAGTCCTCCTCCTAGTAGGAGTAGGACTCCCCTCTTTCCTACTCCTACTAGGAGGGGGAAAGGAAGGGGAGAGGGAGAAGGAAAGGGGGGCGCCGCCCCCCTCTCCTAGTCCAATTCGGACCAGAGGGGGAGGGGGCGCGCGGCCCACCCTGGCCGCCCCTCTCTCTCTCTCCACTAGGGCCCATAAGGCCCATTACTTCTCCGGGGGGGGGGTGTCCGGTAACCCTCCGGCACTCCGGTTTTCTTCGAAATCACCCGGAACACTTCCGGTGTCCGAATATAGCCGTCCAATATATCAATCTTTATGGGAACGTTTGGTTCTCGCGCAAGCCCTTGCTTAGCCTCGTCAAGCAAGGTAGTGAAGGACTTGGTTCCTGGGCAAGCTAGCCTTGTTGCCAGCAGTTTCTAGCTTTTTCTTCGGTTGAGCGGGCGAGCCAATTTCGCTAGCCTCCGTCGCCAAGGCTAGCCTCGCCTAACGAGATAAACGGGCGAGGGATCCAAACGCTCCCTATGTCTCGACCATTTCGAGACTCCTCGTCATGTCCGTGATCATATCCGGGACTCCGAACAAACTTCGGTACATCAAAATATATAAACTCATAATGAAACTATCATCGTAACGTTAAGCGTGCAGACCCTACGGGTTCGAGAACAATGTAGACATGACCGAGACATGTCTCCGGTCAATAACCAATAGCGGAACCTGGATGCTCATATTGGCTCCCACATATTCTACGAAGATCTTTATCAGTCAGACCGGATAACAACATACTTTGTTCCCTTTGTCATCGGTATGTTACTTGCCCGAGATTCGATCGTCGGTATCTCAATACCTAGTTCAATCTCGTTACCGGCAAGTCTCTTTACTCGTTTCGTAATACATCATCTCGCAACTAACTCATTAGTTGCAATGCTTGCAAGGCTTATGTGATGTGCATTACCGAGAGGGCCCAGAGATACCTCTCTGACAATCGGAGTGACAAATCCTAATCTAGAAATACGCCAACCCAACATGTACCTTTGGAGACACCTGTAGAGCTCCTTTATAATCACCCAGTTACGTTGTGACGTTTGGTAGCACACAAAGTGTTCCTCCGGCAAACGGGAGTTGCATAATCTCATAGTCATAGGAACATGTATAAGTCATGAAGAAAGCAATAGCAACATACTAAACGATCGGGTGCTAAGCTAATGGAATGGGTCATGTCAATCACATCATTCTCCTAATGATGTGATCCCGTTAATCAAATGACAACACATGTCTATGGTTAGGAAACCTAACCATCTTCGATTAACGAGGTAGTCAAGTAGAGGCACACTAGTGACGTTTAGTTTGTCTATGTATTCACACAAGTATTATGTTTCCGGATAATACAATTCTAGCATGAATAATAAACTTTTATCATGATATAAGGAAATAAATAATAACTTTATTATTGCCTCTAGGGCATATTTCCTTCAGTCTCCCACTTGCACTAGAGTCAATAATCTAGATTACACAGTAATGATTCTAACACCCATGGAGCTTTGGTGTTGATCATGTTTCGCTCGTGGAATAGGCTTCGTCAACGGGTCTGCTACATTCAGATCCGTATGTATCTTGCAAATCTCTATGTCTCCCACCTGGACTAGATCCCGGATGGAATTGAAGCGTCTCTTGATGTGCTTGGTTCTCTTGTGAAATCTGGATTCCTTTGCCAAGGCAATTGCACCAGTATTGTCACAAAAGATTTTCATTGGACCCGATGCACTAGGTATGACACCTAGATCGGATATGAACTCTTTCATCCAGACTCCTTCGTTTACTGCTTCCGAAGCAGCTATGTACTCCGCTTCACATGTAGATCCCGCCACAACGCTTTGTTTAGAACTGCACCAACTGACAGCTCCACCGTTTAATGTAAACACGTATCCGGTTTGCGATTTAGAATCGTCCAGATCAGTGTCAAAGCTTGCATCAACGTAACCATTTACGATGAGCTCTTTGTCACCTCCATATATGAGAAACATATCCTTAGTCCTTTTCAGGTATTTCAGGATGTTCTTGACCACTGTCCAGTGATCCACTCCTGGATTACTTTGGTACCTCCCTGCTAGACTTATAGCAAGACATACATCAAGTCTGGTACACAACATTGCATACATGATAGAGCCTATGGCTGAAGCATAGGGAGCATCTTTCATTTTCTCTCTATCTTCTGCAGTGGTCGGGCATTGAGTCTTACTCAATTTCACACCTTGTAACATAGGCAAGAATCCTTTCTTTGCTTGATCCATTTTGAACTTCTTCAAAACTTTGTCAAGGTATGTGCTTTGTGAAAGTCCAATTAAGCGTCTTGATCTATCTCTATAGATCTTAATGCCCAATATGTAAGCAACTTCACCGAGGTCTTTCATTGAAAAACTCTTATTCAAGTATCCCTTTATGCTATCCAGAAATTCTATATCATTTCCGGTTAGTAATATGTCATCTACATATAATATCAGAAATGCTACAGAGCTCCCACTCACTTTCTTGTAAATACAGGCTTCTCCAAAAGTCTGTACAAAACCAAATGCTTTGATCACATTATCAAAGCGTTTATTCCAACTCCGAGAGGCTTGCACCAATCCATAAATGGATCGCTGGAGCTTGCACACTTTGTTAGCTCCCTTTGGATCGACAAAACCTTCTGGCTGCATCATATACAACTCTTCTTCCAGAAATCCATTCAGGAATGCAGTTTTGACATCCATCTGCCAAATTTCATAATCATAAAATGCGGCAATTGCTAACATGATTCGGACAGACTTAAGCATCGCTATGGGTGAGAAGGTCTCATCGTAGTCAATCCCTTGAACTTGTCGAAAACCTTTTGCGACAAGTCGAGCTTTGTAGACAGTAACATTACCGTCAGCGTCAGTCTTCTTCTTGAAGATCCATTTATTCTCAATTGCTTGCCGATCTTTGGGCAAGTCAACCAAAGTCCACACTTTGTTCTCATACATGGATCCCATCTCAGATTTCATGGCTTCAAGCCATTTTGCGGAATCTGGGCTCACCATCGCTTCTCCATAGTTCGTAGGTTCATCATGATCTAGTAGCATAACTTCCAGAACAGGATTACCGTACCACTCTGATTTGGGTTCGAGCTTATCAGGTTGAAGCTTTTTCACATAGGCATCGCAGCCCCAAACTTTCATAAACGATAACTTTGGTTTCTTGCCAAACCACAGTTCATAAGGCGTCGTCTCAACGGATTTTGATGGTGCCCTATTTAACGTGAATGCGGCCGTCTCTAAAGCATAACCCCAAAATGATAGCGGTAAATCAGTAAGAGACATCATAGATCGCACCATATCTAGTAAAGTACGATTACGACGTTCAGACACACCATTACGCTGTGGTGTTCCGGGTGGCGTGAGTTGCGAAACTATTCCGCATTGTTTCAAATGTACACCAAACTCGTAACTCAAATATTCTCCTCCACGATCAGATCGTAGGAATTTTATTTTCTTGTTACGATGATTTTCAACTTCACTCTGAAATTCTTTGAACTTTTCAAATGTTTCAGACTTATGTTTCATTAAGTAGATATACCCATATCTGCTTAAGTCATCTGTGAAGGTGAGAAAATAATGATATCCACCACGAGCCTCAACATTCATCGGACCACATACATCTGTATGTATGATTTCCAACAAATCTGTTGCTCTCTCCATAGTACCGGAGAACGGTGTTTTGGTCATCTTGCCCATAAGGCACGGTTCGCAAGTACCAAGTGATTCATAATCAAGTGGTTCCAAAAGTCCATCAGTATGGAGTTTCTTCATGCGCTTTACACCGATATGACCTAAATGGCAGTGCCACAAATAAGTTGCACTATCATTATCAACTCTGCATCTTTTGGCTTCAACATTATGAATATGTGTGTCACTACTATCGAGATTTAATAAGAATAGACCACTCTTCAAGGGTGCATGACCATAAAAGATATTACTCATATAAATAGAACAACCATTATTCTCTGATTTAAATGAATAACCGTCTCGCATCAAACAAGATCCAGATATAATGTTCATGCTCAACGCTGGCACCAAATAACAATTATTTAGGTCTAATACTAATCCCGAAGGTAGATGTAGAGGTAGCGTGCCGACCGCGATCACATCGACTTTGGAACCATTTCCCACGCGCATCGTCACCTCGTCCTTAGCCAATCTTCGCTTAATCCGTAGTCCCTGTTTCGAGTTGCAAATATTAGCAACAGAACCAGTATCAAATACCCAGGTGCTACTGCCAGCATTAGTAAGGTACACATCAATAACATGTATATCATATATACCTTTGTTCACCTTGCCATCCTTCTTATCCGCCAAATACTTGGGGCAGTTCCGCTTCCAGTGACCAGTCTGCTTGTAGTAGAAGCACTCAGTTTCAGGCTTAGGTCCAGATTTGGGTTTCTTCTCCTGAGCAGCAACTTGCTTGCTGTTCTTTTTAAGTTCCCCTTCTTCTTCCCTTTGCCCTTTTTCTTGAAACTAGTGGTCTTGTTGACCATCAACACTTGATGCTCCTTCTTGATTTCTACCTCCGCAGCTTTCAGCATTGCGAAGAGCTCGGGAATTGTCTTATTCATCCCTTGCATATTATAGTTCATCACGAAGCTCTTGTAGCTAGGTGGAAGTGATTGGAGAATTCTGTCAATGACACAATCATCTGGAAGATTAACTCCCAATTGAATCAAGTGATTATTATACCCAGACATTGTGAGTATATGCTCACTGACAGAACTGTTCTCCTCCATCTTGCAGCTATAGAACTTATTGGAGACTTCATATCTCTCAATCCGGGCATTTGCTTGAAATATTAACTTCAACTCCTGGAACATCTCATATGCTCCATGACGTTCAAAACGTCGTTGAAGTCCCGATTCTAAGCCGTAAAGCATGGCACACTGAACTATCGAGTAGTCATCAGCTTTGCTCTATCAGACGTTCATAACATCTGGTGTTGCTCCAGCAGCAGGCCTGGCACCCAGCGGTGCTTCCAGAACGTAATTCTTCTGTGCAGCAATGAGGATAATCCTCAAGTTACGGACCCAGTCCGTGTAATTGCTACCATCATCCTTCAACTTTGCTTTCTCAAGGAACGCATTAAAATTCAACGGAACAACAACACGGGCCATCTATCTACAATCAAACATAAACAAGCAAGATACTATCAGGTACTAAGTTCATGATAAATTTAAGTTCAATTAATCATATTACTAAAGAACTCCCACTTAGATAGACATCCCTCTAATCCTCTAAGTGATCACGTGATCCAAATCAACTAAACCATGTCCGATCATCATGTGAGATGGAGTAGCTTCATTGGTGAACATCACTATGTTGATCATATCTACTATATGATTCACGCTCGACCTTTCGGTCTCCGTGTTCCGAGGCCATATCAGTATGGAGTTTCTTCATGCGCTTTACACCGATATGACCTAAACGACAGTGCCACAAATAAGTTGCACTTTCATTATCAACTTTGCATCTTTTGGCATCAACATTATGAATATGTGTATTACTACTATCGAGATTCAATAAGAATAGACCATTCTCCAAGGGTGCATGATCATAAAAGATATTACTCATATAAATAGAACAACCATTATTCTCTGATTTAAATGAATAACCGTCTCGCATTAAACAAGATCCAGATATAATGTTCATGCTCAACGCTGGCACCAAATAACAATTAGTTAGGTCTAATATTAATCCCGAAGGTAGATGTAGAGGTAGCGTGCCGACCGCGATCACATCGACTTTGGAACCGTTTCCCGCGCGCATCGTCACCTCGTCCTTTGCCAGTGCCCGCTTATTCCGTAGTCCCTGTTTCGAGTTGCAAATATTAGCAACAGAACCAGTATCAAATACCCAGGTGCTACTGCGAGCTCTAGTAAGGTACACATCAATAACATGTATATCACATATACCTTTGTTCACCTTGCCATCCTTCTTATCCGCCAAATACTTGGGGCAGTTCCGCTTGCAGTGACCAGTCTGCTTGCAGTAGAAGCACTCAGTTTCAGGCTTAGGTCCAGACTTGGGTTTCTTCTCTTGAGCAGCAACTTGCTTGCCGTTCTTCTTGAAGTTCCCCTTCTTCTTCCCTTTGCCCTTTTTCTTGAAACTAGTGGTTTTGTTAACCATCAACACTTGATGCTCCTTCTTGATTTCTACCTCCGCAGCTTTCAGCATTGCGAAGAGCTCGGGAATAGTCTTGTTCATCCCTTGCATATTATAGTTCATCACGAAGCTCTTGTAGCTTGGTGGCAGTGATTGGAGAATTCTGTCGATGACGCAATCATCCAGAAGATTAACTCCCAATTGAATCAAGTGATTATTATACCCAGACATTTTGAGTATATGCTCACTGACAGAACTGTTCTCCTCCATCTTGCAGCTATAGAACTTATTGGAGACTTCATATCTCTCAATCCGGGCATTTGCTTGAAATATTAACTTCAACTCCTGGAACATCTCATATGCTCCATGACATTCAAAACGTCGTTGAAGTCCCGATTCTAAGCCGTAAAGCATGGCACACTGAACTATCGAGTAGTCATCAGCTTTGCTCTGTCAGATGTTCATAACATCTGGCGTTGCTCCAGCAGCAGGCCTGGCACCCAGCGGTGCTTCCAGGACGTAATTCTTCTGAGCAGCAATGAGGATAATCCTCAAGTTACGGACCCAGTCCGTGTAATTGCTACCATCATCTTTCAACTTTGCTTTCTCAAGGAACGCATTAAAATTCAACGGAACAACAGCACGAGCCATCTATCTACAATCAACATAAACAAGCAAGATACTATCAGGTACTAAGTTCATGATAAATTTAAGTTCAATTAATCATATTACTTAAGAACTCCCACTTAGGTAGACATCCCTCTAATCTTCTAAGTGATTATGTGATCCAAATCAACTAAACCATGACCGATCATCACGTGAGATGGAGTAGTTTTCAATGGTGAACATCGTTTATGTTGATCATATCTACTATATGATTCACGCTCGACCTTTCGGTCTCCGTGTTCCGAGGCCATATCTGCATATGCTAGGCTCGTCAAGTATAACCTGAGTATTCCGCGTGTGCAACTGTTTTGCACCCGTTGTATTTGAACGTAGAGCCTATCACACCCGATCATCACGTGGTGTCTCAGCACGAAGAACTTTCGCAACGGTGCATACTCAGGGAGAACACTTCTTGATAATTTTAGTGAGAGATCATCTTATAATGCTACCGTCAATCAAAGCAAGATAAGATGCATAAAAAGATAAACATCACATGCAATCAATATAAGTGATATGATATGGCCATCATCATCTTGTGCCTGTGATCTCCATCTCCGAAGCACCGTCATGATCACCATCGTCACCGGCGCGACACCTTGATCTCCATCGTAGCATCATTGTCGTCTCGCCAATCTTATGCTTCTACGACTATCGCTACCGCTTAGTGATAAAATAAAGCATTACAGGGCGATTGCATTGCATACAATAAAGCGACAACCATATGGCTCCTGCCAGTTGCCGATAACTCGGTTACAAAACATGATCATCTCATACAATAAAATTTAGCATCATGTATTGACCATATCACATCACAACATGCCCTGCAAAAACAAGTTAGACGTCCTCTACTTTGTTGTTGCAAGTTTTACGTGGCTGCTACGGGCTTTAAGCAAGAACCAATCTTACCTACGCATCAAAAACCACAACGATAGTTTGTCAAGTTGGTGTTGTTTTAACCTTCGCAAGGACCGAGCGTAGCCACACTCGGTTCAACTAAAGTTGGAGAAACTGACACCCGCCAGCCACCTGTGTGCAAAGCACATCGGTAGAACCAGTCTCGCGTAAGCGTACGCGTAATGTCGGTCTGGGCCGCTTCATCAAACAATACCGCCGAACCAAAGTATGACATGCTGGTAAGCAGTATGACTTATATCGCCCACAACTCACTTGTGTTCTACTCGTGCACAACATCAACGCATAAAACCTAGGCTCTGATACCACTGTTGGGGAACGTAGTAATTTCAAAAAAATTCCTACGCACACGCAAGATCATGGTGATGCATAGCAACGAGAGGGGAGAGTGTTGTCTACGTACCCTCGTAGACCGACAGCGGAAGCGTTATGACAACGCGGTTGATGTAGTCGTACGTCTTCACGGCCCGACCGATCAAGCACCGAAACTACGACACCTCCGAGTTTTAGCACACGTTCAGCTCGATGACGATCCCCGGACTCCGATCCAGCAAAGTGTCGGGGAAGAGTTCCATCAGCACGACGGCGTGGTGACGATCTTGATGTTCTACCGTCGCAGGGCTTCGCCTAAGCACCGCTACAATATTATCGAGGAGTATGGTGGAAGGGGGCACCGCACATGGCTAAGAAGACGATCACGAGGATCAACTTGTGTGTCTAGAGGTGCCCCCCTGCCCCCGTATATAAAGGAGCAAGGGGGGAGGCTGGCCGGCCCTTGGGCGCGCCAAGGAGGAGGAGTCCTCCTAGTAGGAGTAGGACTCCCCTCTTTCCTACTCCTACTAGGAGGGGAAAGGAAGGGGGAGAGGGAGAAGGAAAGGGGGGCACCGCCCCCCCTCTCCTAGTCCAATTCGGACCAGAGGGGGAGGGGGCACGCGGCCCACCCTGGCCGCCCCTCTCTCTCTCCACTAGGGACCATAAGGCCCATTACTTCTCCCGGGGGGGTTCCGGTAACCCTCCGGCACTCCGGTTTCTCCGAAATCACCCGGAACACTTCCGGTGTCCGAATATAGCCGTCCAATATATCAATCTTTATGTCTCGACCATTTCGAGACTCCTCGTCATGTCCGTGATCATATCCGGGACTCCGAACAAACTTTGGTACATCAAAATATATAAACTCATAATGAAACTGTCATCGTAACGTTAATCGTGCGGACCCTACAGGTTCGAGAACAATGTAGACATGACCGAGACATGTCTCTGGTCAATAACCAATAGAGGAACCTGGATGCTCATATTGGCTCCCACATATTCTACGAAGATCTTTATCGGTCAGACCGCATAACAACATACTTTGTTCCCTTTGTCATCGGTATGTTACTTGCCCGAGATTCGATCGTCGGTATCTCAATACCTAGTTCAATCTCGTTACCGGCAAGTCTCTTTACTCGTTTCGTAATACATCATCTCGCAACTAACTCATTAGTTGCAATGCTTGGAAGGCTTATGTGATGTGCATTACCGAGAGGGCCCAGAGATACCTCTCCGACAATCGGAGTGACAAATCCTAATCTCGAAATACGCCAACCCAACATGTACCTTTGGAGACACCTGTAGAGCTCCTTTATAATCACCTAGTTACGTTGTGACGTTTGGTAGCACACAAAGTGTTCCTTCGGCAAACGGGAGTTGCATAATCTCATAGTCATAGGAACATGTATAAGTCATGAAGAAAGCAATAGCAACATACTAAACGATCGGGTGCTAAGCTAATGGAATGGGTCATGTCAATCACATCATTCTCCTAATGATGTGATCCCGTTAATCAAATGACAACACATGTCTATGGTTAGGAAACATAACCATCTTCGATTAACGAGCTAGTCAAGTAGAGGCACACTAGTGACGTTTAGTTTGTCTATGTATTCACACAAGTATTATGTTTCCGGATAATACAATTCTAGCATGAATAATAAACTTTTATCATGATATAAGGAAATAAATAATAACTTTATTATTGCCTCTAGGGCATATTTCCTTCAGAGGGAAGCAGGGATTTGTAGAGGTTCCAGAGCTCGGTTTTGAAATAGAGATAATTAATATTTTGAGCGGTATACTTTCATTGTCAACATAACAACCAAGAGATGGCGATATCTTCCATGCTACACACATTATAGGCAGTCCCGAAATAGAATGGTAAAGTTTATACTCCCCCTCCACCAACAAACATCAATCCATGGCTTGCTCGAAACAACGAGTGCCTCCAACTATCAACAGTCCCAGGGGGAGTTTTGTTTTGCAATTATTATTATTATTTTTTGAAACGGAGGCAAAAGATTTGCCTCATCGATTAATTAAGCAGAAGAGAATTGCCCAGTTAATTAACGGAAAACCGGGCAAAAACCGATACAAATCAACCACATGTGGACTACTCACTCGACAACCATATCCAACATGTAAAGACCATCAACCCCACACTGCTACATCGCAAAGACACCCCAAACGAGGCTAACTTGGCTAGCGACCACGGACACCACCAAATCCACAAAGACAATGCAGGCCATACGGACAATGCAAGAGACTGAAGATCATCCATTAAGCAGCCGCGGACGCCTTTTTTGTGGCGTCACTCTTCTTTCCTTTGCTCCTAAGAGCCTCCACCACAATCGCCTTGCCAGATCCAGGGCTAGCCGCCTCCAAACGTTTAAGCAAGCTATGAAGCTCTATCTAAAAGAGAATGTCATCGACCTTCTCACGCATAGAGACCTGCCTGACAGTCACGTGCGAGTGGGTTACCGCAACATCAGAACCTTCATCCTCCACAAAGGCGAGCGGCTGGCTAGGCTCTAAAGGATCAGAAGCCAACATATTAATCGTCTGAACATCATCAACCACAGAAGCAACCGACACGATGGACTCAGACATCTCCAGTTGCTCACATGATAGAGCCTCAGAGTTAGGCGCCAACACACCTGTCTCATCAACCTCGTCACTCAAGGACACCTCATGCCTAATGGGCATAGATGAGAGAGTGACAGAACCATCCAAACATCCACTATCCACAAAGGCGAGCGGCTGGCAGGACTCTGACGGTGATGGTGGGGCCAAGGACTCCAATGAGCCCGGCTTCATCGGCTGCACCATAGCTGATTCCCCACAAAGCTCCCGCAGCTCAGGCATAATCTGTAGAACAGGAGCCACGACCTCGGTGATGACCACACCGCCACGGACAGACGACGTCCCATCCACAGCACGAGGAGAAAATTCTCCAAAGAAGCATTCATCCACCTCATCAATGGAACCAGACTGGAGCTCAGGCACCAAAGGCACAACCGAAGCAACCTGAAGCTTGGCAAGAGCGTCGCGAAGCTCAGTGCGGAGGAGCTCAACCTCCTGAAGGAGCTCCGTGCGTAGCAAAGCAAACTGGACTCCAAAGCAGAGACCAAAAAGGCACTGGCATTCGAATCCTGGCGACACCTAGATTGGGACCTTGGTGGCACCGACACATGCAACGACGAGTTGCCCACGACCTCTGCCCAACACCTGGTCAGCGAAGAACAAGGCTGGACAAATGGGGAGCGGCTCCGCTGGTGATGAGCTTGAGAGACCAGAGAGCTCACGCGGGCGACCGGAGAGCGATCCCGAGCAACCGGAGAGTGAGCACGACAAAACCTCTCACGATGACCAGGGCGACGACAGCGTATGCATCTGAATGGCTCATGACATGCACGGACTTGGTGGCCACGCTCGAGGCAATGAAAGCACCTTCCTCGAGCCCAACGCTTGAAGGCGAGGCTACGCTCAAGACCTTCTCTCGACGGCACAGGGGGAGCACCCCGGACGGAACGGTGTCCCCATTCCACATGCTCCCAGCCAGCCTCCGCTTCAAGAGCAGCAGTGGCAGCAGAGATGCCGATGCAAGCCGACTCTGAAGATGGACCAAGCAGCTTCTGTGGTGTCTTCTCGTCATCACATCCTTCAGTGAGGCCCTCAATATCTTCCACATCCTTCACAACAGAGCAACCAAGCTGGAGATGTGCATCGCCAGCAGACCCGTCGGGCAACGGCGACTGTAGAACCAACTCCTCAATCTGGACCTCATCATCATTGACAGCGCACCAGGAAGAAGGCCTGGAGTCGAGCACCACCACCAAGCCAATGCCGGGTGCAGGGACTCGGCCCGCCTGAGGTGGCGAAGGTAGCGTTGGGGCCGCCGCCAGATCCGGTAGAACAAGGAGAGCCTCGGGGATCAAAGCCTGGGACTCCAGCAGCTGACCGGAAGCGTCGCCGGAAGCACACGCCCCCCATTCTCCGCTCTGAACCTGCTCGCGGGTGGAGGCTGCCGCGAGCTACGGGTGACGCGCGGATCCGTGAGGGAGGCCGACGGGGCCGGAGCGGCGGCCGCCGCAGGGGGCTGGTGGGGCGGAGGGCCGTTGTCGCCAGAGCGTTCCAATGCAGGCATGGCTGCTCCCACGGGCTGGGAGAGAGGAGCCATGGCGCCCAGCGGAGCTTCGTAGGGGAGAAGAGAGAGAGCGCTGAGGAGATTCCAGATCCGGTGCCGACGGCCGCAGGGGAAGCTGCGGGGAGGAGATCAAGGTAGCGCCGCCGGCGCGCTCACTCGACGCAGCCGTGGTCGCGAGAGCCTCAATTGTGCACGCCGCGGCATCTTTTTTTTAATGTGTGAGGGAATGATACTTCGTTTTGCAATTATTTTGATTTAGTTTGCATAGAGCATGGGACTGGGCATCCTGGTGACCAGCCATTTTCTCGTGAGTGAGGAGCGGAGTCCACTCCTCTTGAGAATAACCCGCCTAGCATGGAAGATACAGGCAGCCCTAGTTGATACATGAGCTATTCGAGCATACAAACCAGAATGATTATTTGAAGGTTTAGAGTTTGGCACATACAAATTTACTTGGAACGGTAGGTAGATACCGCATATAGGAAGGTATAGTGGACTCATCTGGAATAACTTTGGGGTTGAAGGGATTGGATGCACAAGCAGTATTCCCGCTTAGTACAGGTGAAGGCTAGCAAAAGACTGGGAAGCGACCAACTAGAGAGCGACAACAGCCATGTACATGCATTAAAATTAATAAACATTGGATGCAAGCATGAGTAGGATATAATCCACCATGAACATAAATATCGCGAAGGCTATGTTGATTTGTTTCAACTGCATGCGTGAACATGTGCCAAGTCAAGTCACTTAAATCATTCAAAAGAGGATACCACCCCATCATACCACATCATAACCATCTCAATAGCATGTTGGCATGCAAGGTAAACCATTATAACTCATAGCTAATCAAGCATGGCACAAGCAACTATGATCTCTAATTGTCATTGCAAACATGTTTATCCATAACAAGCTGAATCAAGAACGATGAACTCATCATATTTACAAAAACAAAATAGGTCGAGTTCATACCAGCTTTTCTCATCTCAGTCAGTCCATCATATATCATCATAATTGCCTTTCACTTGCATGACCAAACGATGTGAATAATAATAAGAGTGCACGTGCATTGGACTAAGCTGGAATATGCGAGCATTCAATAAACAGGAGAAGACAAAGCAATATGGGCTCTTGGTATCAACAATAATGCATATAAGAGCCACTTCAACAATTTAATCATGGTCTTCTCCTACTAACCCCCAAAGAAAAGAAATAAAACTATTTACACGGGAAAGCTCCCAACAAGCAAGAGAAGAACGGGAAATATTTTTGGGTTTTATTTTTAATTACTACTACAAGCATGGAAAGTAAATTAATTAAAAGCTACAACTAAATTTTTTTGGTTTTCTTAAGGTTTATTAAACACACAAGAAGAAAGCATAAAAAGGAAAATAAACTAGCATGGATGATACAATGAAAAAGTATGAGCACCGACATCTAGCAATGAGTGTGTGAACATCAATGTAATGTTGGTGGGAAATACATACTCCCCCAAGCTTAGGCTTTTGGCCTAAGTTGGTTTATTGCCAGGGATAGCCTGGCGGATACCCGTAGGTGTAGCTGGGGTGTACTACGACGAAGAATAGTTGGGGTCGTACTGTGATGAAGAAGACTCTGACTGCCATTGGCTGACAGCCACCTCCGGATCCCAAGAATAAACAGACTGTCGTGGAGGCTCCTCTTGTGGTTCCGGTTCCGGGGCTGGTGCAGGGTTCCGGTAGGCGTGAATAGCCGCCAACGGAACAAGGTACGTGCCTACAGTCAAATCAAACAAAGAAGGAGCAGGCAAGGTAATAGTCTCAGGATGATGTTTATTAAAGAACAATTGATATTTAAGCTCTCCTTCCCTATTCTTAACAATAAGATCATGTGCCACCATACTTTTATAATCTAAATAAACACGAGGCAGCACCTTTTCTTCCTTCTCATAATGCCTAATAGGTATGTTAAAATGTGCAGCTAGGCGTGTAGCATAAATGCCTCCAAAGACGGGACCCTTAGTACGGTTCATACTTAACCGTCTAGCAATAATGTCGCCCATACTAAAAGAGTTATCACCGTATAAGCCGTGGTGCAAAATGATAATATCAGGGATACTCAGGTTTCCATAGTTTCGGTGACCAATTAAGCAATGACTAGAAAATATTGCAGAATAGCGTAAAACAGGAAAGTGTATGCTAGTGATTCGTGCATCAGAAACCTTCCTTGTTTCCCCTACGGTGATAGTGTCAATAAATCCCTCCACATCATCACGATGTGGTTCTTCTGTATTGCCCCCAGAAGGGACTAAACAAACCCGACAAAAATCATAGAATGACATCTCCTTATGCTCATCATATAAATGAAACTCCACCGTAGGTGGCGAGTTCCTAGGATGGAAATGAAAGTTTTGCACAAAGGTATTTGTGAGTAAGAGATACTGATTGCATTGGTCGTGGAGGAAAGCAGTGAGGCCTGCATTTTGAGCCAGTTCATAAAAATCTTCATAAATACCGGCCGCTCTCAAGAAATCATCGGAGGGCCATTCACACGCCCGAACCTCCGCGGTGCGAGGCAGATTATACTTAGGCTTAGGTGTCTTTTCCTTCGAGCTTTGGCTCGATGAGCCCCTCAATAGTCTCCTCATTATATTCTGAAAAATTCTGAAATTTTTAGTAACTTCAAAATAAAAGTAAACCAAACTCAATAATATTGATAGCAACTACTCCTACAAGTGCCTAGAGCCTATATCATGCATCAAAACTACTTTTGACCATATAAATTTGACATGCAAGCTCAAGAACAGGGTCACCTAAGCAGCAAAAATTTGCAATGAATAAAACGCTAGAACAAAAACTAATTGGACCAATCGAGGAGTCACATACCAAGGAACAATCTCCCCAAACAGTTTTGTGAGAGGTGCTTTGAGCAAGGAGATCGAAAATGGCAGCAAAGTGAGCTATAACTCATGCTTGAGTTGGTTTTTCGTGTTTGTGGGAGGAAGAAGAATAGGATGGGTGCAGGAATATGTGGAGGAGGGCCACCATGGGCCCATGAGGCAGGGGGCGTGCCTAGGGGGGTAGGGCGCGCCCTCCACCCTTGTGACCAGGTGGCAGCCCCCCCCCCCCCCCCGCGGTAATTTTTGCACCATAAATCCTCAAATATTCCCGAAAAAATCATATTAAATTGACATGTCATTCAGAGGACTTTTATTTTCGGGATATTTTTATATTGCACGGATAAGTCATGAAACAGACAGAAAAATACTATTTTTACTTTATTTCAACTAAATAACAGAAAGTATAGAGAGGGTACAGAAGGTTGTGCTTCTAGTTTCATCCATCTCATGCTCATCAAAAGGAATCCACTACCAAGGTTGATCAAGTCTTGTTGACAAACTCATTCCGATTAACATGAAACCGGAGAAATTTCGAATAACACTAAGTTACCTCAACGGGAATATGCACATCCCCAATAATAAGTATATCATATTTCTTATTGACAGTAGGAAGAGGAAATTCAAAACCTCCAAATATAATCGATGGAATTTTTCCGATAGAATTGATACTATGAACTTGAGGTTGTGTCACACCCTAGCTAGTTCAAGCATTAGAGTGTGCATCATGTTTAAATTTCTCTTAAATTTGAAATGGGGAAGGCAGAAACCCCCAACACCCCCCTGGAAACAACTAGGGTTTACTAAAATTATTTTCAATGAACCTGAAATGCCCTTCTAAAAAGTTCACCCTCTTTGTCTTGGGTTAAAACCTCTGGCAAAATTGGTGCACATTTTTCTAGATCAACGGAAGGTCATTGAATTAAATCATAAGTATTTGAATTTGGGCATTTAAATGCTATAAAATAATTTAAATGCCCAAATAATTCTAGAAATAAATGTTTGCTGTTGGAAATAATCTAAACAGAGCCCACAATTATTTTCAGGATTTTTGGAAACGTTTTAGTATTTTAATTAAAGCCCAACAGTTGCAGTTAAATAGAAAAACAGAAACAAATCAGAAAAAGAGAGAGAGGGAAGCCCACCTGGGCCTTACCTGTGCTGGCCCAGCCCACCTGGCTCGGCCCAGCCAACTGGCTTGCCAGTCGTCGTCCTCCTACCGCCAGAAGGACGCGGAGCGCGTGGCCGGCGCCCGCGGCCACACGCCGGCCACCTCCTGCTTCTGCCGACGCCCTGGAGACGTCCAGGGGTGCCACGCGACCCCCACGTCCCCCTCTCATCCTCTCGCACTCTCCCCCTCATCTCCCTCACTCTCCCCCGCGATGGCCGAGCGCGTTCCTCGCCGCTGTTCGCCGTAGACACCACCAGAGCCATCCCCTCGCCCCTCCGACGAGCCCAACAGCTCCGCCTCGTCGCCCTGGACCTCTCCGCCGACCCACGCGACTCCAAACGCCGCCGAACGCCGTCTTCGGCCTCGGGCATCCGAGCCATCTCCGACCGATTCGCCGCCGCCAGGACCTCCCCGAGCTCGCTGACCCCCTCTCTGACCCCGTTGTGAGCTCCTCTTCCTTTTCCCCTAGCTCCCGTGCTCGTTTGGCCTCTGTAGTTGCCACTTCCACCGCACCCGAGAGCTCCCCTCCGCCGGCCATGGCGCCGTCGTGGCCAGAGCCACAGTGGCTCGAAGCCAAGCTCGCCGTTGTTCTCAGCGCAGCACCAGGAACCCGTAGCCACCACCAGCTCCTTCTCCCGTGCACTGTAGCCTCGAAACCAACCACGCCCAAACTCCGCCCGCCGCCACGAGCTCGATTCTGGCGAGCTCGCTCCACCCCAGCTCCTCCCACTTGCCCCACTAGATGCGCGCGAGCCCCAGCTACGCGTAGCACGTCTCCGCCGTCGATTTGGTCACCGGAGGACCAAATCCGAAGCCCTCCGCTGTCTCGGCCTCGCCGGCGACTCAACGCCAGCGGGATTAGCCCCGCTGACCAGGGGTTTGACCCCAGTTTGACTCCCCTGAGTCAATGACAAGTGGGCCCCCTCTGCTAACTAAATCAAATTAGTTTTAACTAAAAATAATTAGTTTAATTAACTACTGACACGCGGGACCCACCAGTCAGGTTTGACCTGGACGTCCCCGTTGACCACTGACGTCACCCTGACGTAATGCTGACGCAGTAATTAAATTACTGGAATTATTCTTATACAGGAAATTCCAGAAAATAGTCAAAACTTCTAAAAATCATAGAAAATCAACCATAGCTCCAAATGTAAAGATTTATATATGAAAAATGATCAGAAAAATTCAATCTATCCATCTGTTATGGTTTCATGCATAACAAAACAAGTTTACCTTGCTGTTTAAGCAGAATAAGGAAATGCACTATTAAAGCCATGTTTAATGAGCTAATATTTGAATCTTCGATTCAAATGAGTTCATTCCTTTCTGTTATAGCTTGCATTAGGATAAGACACATTCATATTGCCATGTCATAGCATGCATCATATTGTTGCATATCGTCATGTGTTGATTGTGCTCCGATGTGTTCTTCGTGGTAGGTTCTGCCTCCGAGGATATTCACGAGTATCCAACTGAAGGGCAGTATCCCACTACCACTCCATCAGGCAAGAAACCCATTGATCATTCCGATACCAACCCATGTTCTCGCTTCTACTCTTGTTTACTGCATTAAGACAACGCGATTCAAACTGCTGTGTGCTACGGTAGTTGAACCCTTATCCTCTGCATGACCTGTCATTGCCACAGTAACTAGATGAAACCCACTAGCATGTGTAGGAGTTGATTGAGCCATGTATGTGATTCCTACCTTGCTATGCCTGCTATGCTTAGAGTTGTGTCAGGTCTGGTTCATCTGGGTGATGGGCTAGAGTGAAATGCTTATGCCGGTAATGTGAGGGATGTGTTGAACATGTTTTGGTAAAGGTATCGATGAGAGGCCATGTAGGAGTGCATGGTGGGTCGTTTCATTGAGGCCGTCCATAAGAACTGAGATTTGTATGTGTGATTTAAGATGCAATTACTACCGTACATTGGGCCCGAAACCAATGGACCCTCTCGGCTTCTTAATCACCCTAGTACTCTGTCCAGGAGTTGCAAATAGTTTCTGGTGTTTGTAGGTTATGTGTTGGCGGCCGTGTGTAGCGCTGACCCTAGGGGTGGGCTATGTTGCGGTAGATACACCATGGCACGGTGTACCGAGTCACCCGTTTGGTGTCTCGGGAACCCTGTTCACATCGTTCGGGGCCGTAAGTGGAAACCTCGGCCGGACTCCCTGTGGATGGAACTTGGATAGGCGATAAACCTGGACTAGAGACTTAAGTGTTTAGGTAGGCCGTGGCCGACACCCTCGCTGGGCTTTCGCTTGAAGGTTGCTGAGTACATGTCGTGTAAACGGCGGTAAGTGGTGAAAGCGTGTATGAAGAAGTACACCCCTGCAGGGTATAAAACTATTCGAATAGTCGCGTCCGCGGTAAATGACTACTTGGTTGCTTATACAGTTCATAGACAAGTTAATGAATACTACTAAAAGACTCAAGATAAGTGTGAGTACCAAGGATGGCCCTCTCGTAGGATGATGAGGGAGGATCCCCGGTGGAGTATTGTGTTGGTGAGTAGTGGACTCGTGTGCGAAAACTATTTTACTGGTGGAGTTCCGTAGGATAGCTTAGCCAAGAGTCAAAGCTGGCTTGCTGCATTAACCCCACCACCTTCTTGGGAATAAGCATGTATAGTAGGTTCTGATGTAAGACTTGCTGAGTACCTTTGTACTCATGTTTGCTTAATTACTGTTTTCAGACGACAACACCGCCCCCTCTGATGGGTTCTACGTAGACCTTGACGTCGACGAGTGACTTGCCACCCAGGTGGTGATCCTGGCCATGGAGGGCCCTACGTAGATAGACAGGCTTCGAGAAGCCTTCTTTCTTTCTAGAGTCTGTACTCAGACTAGTTGCTTCCGCATGTGCTTGTATGATTGTATGACTTGAGTGTCGGGTCATGTGACCCCTATCTGTATGAACTTGTTATGTATGGCTCCCTGGAGCCTTTAAATAAAGTACTTGAGTTGTAGAGTTTTGTTGTGATGCCATGTTGTATGTACTCATATCGGGCATATTGTGTGTATGATTGAAATGCTTGGTATGAGTGGGATCCGACAATCTAGTTGTTTATCCTTGGCAGCCTTTCTTATGGGGAAATGTAGTCTAGTGTTCCTTGAGCCATAGTAGTCCGCTACAGCCTGGTTCACCGGAGTCCTGCTAGCCCAGCACTACTGCTCAGGACACTTGACTGGCCGGCATGTGTTTCACTTCGTTCCTATGTCTGTCCCTTCGGGGAAATGTCACGCGGTGATATCCGGAGTCCTGCCTAGGCTGCTACAGCCCGGGTTCCCCGGAGTCCTGTTAGCCCAGTGCTACAGCCCGGAATCACTCGCTGATGACCGACATGTTCGATGTGATTCATGTATGCCTGTCTCCATAGGTCTGTGCCGCTTTGGGTTCACGACTAGCCATGTCGGCCCGGGTTCTCTGTCATATGGATGCTAGCGACACTATCATATACGTGAGCCAAAAGGCGCAAACCGTCCCGGGCCATGGTAAGGCGACACCCGTGGGATACCGTGCGTGAGGCTGCAAAGTGATATGAGGTGTTACCGGCTAGATCGATGTGACTTGGAATCGGGGTCCTGACAGTGTTGGTATCAGAGCCGGACTGCCTGTAGGTTCGTTGAGCCAAACTGGTCGATGTCGAGTCTAGAAATGCTTTAGTTATATGTAGGGGAATTGATTGTGGGAGGGAACGTATGGCTCTTTTACTCCTTTACCCTATGCCTCTGATCTGAGTCGTTCTCTTCTCATTCAACGTGGGTTAAGGACTAGGCTCTCTTCTTCTATCAGGTTCACGTGTTACTAATCCGTAGTAGCTTATAGGATTGTTGTTACAAGTCCCAGTTCAGTTTCTACTATTCTTAGTATGTTGCTAAGTGGATCAGAACCTTGATATGATGTTGTTGAGTGGTATTGCGAACTGATGTGGATGTCTCAAATCTTTTTCTGAGCATTTACAGCTGTTATGCTGTCCAATTTTCCCTAGAAATTCTGATGTCTTTGCATTATGGTTGTGCTTTTAGATGGCCAACCGTGTTCAAAACCAAGTGGTTCGCCTGACCCGGTGCCTCGACGTGCCCGGTCATACTGCTATGTTAGTCCGGGTAATGATCGAGACGGGTTACCGTTGGTATCCCGAATACACCGTCGAAGAGCAATTCCGAGACTTTAATCAAAGCCAATATCTTTGCACCGTCAAGATATTTCCTTCTTATCCTGGATCTACCGAGCCCCTTCACTGTTCCTATGGACTCAGGGTTACTGTTGAGATGGCTGTGCAGGATGCTGCCTATTCCATGATGACCATCATGCGAGTCCGGACTGGCCTGCTTCGGAACACCGACTTCCGTTACATGCCAGCTTCACTTCCGGGAGCGCAAGGGTATCTTCAGGCTATCTATGCTGACTCCACTCAGGAGGACTCATTAACTCGTACCACTGCCGAGATGCTCGAAGATAAGGACCGAGAGAATCGGGCCTTGAGGCTGGAGCTTTTCAATACCCGTGCTGATCATTGGGCCACATTGACTCGGTTTGCACCTTCGGTGCAAGCTGGATGTATGGATACAAGGGATCTGTATCCTGTGAGATCAGCTCTGCCAGACATGGTGGATTGGCGTGATGTGGGAGGCATCACCACACCCCGTGGTCCCCGCAGGCCACCGTTTGTTGGTCCAAGAACTCATCCTAGCCCCTATGGTCCACAGGCTCCTCAGGACCGTCTGTTCCCGGATGGTCACGTTGAACTTCCAGGCTATGGAGGAGACCTCTATGAGGACTACTACGGAGCTGTCTGAGTTAGTAGTAGTATCACTAGTATTGTAATAGTTGTATCTCCACTGTCCTGCGTGACTTGTGGAATATGACTTGGCGTGTAGTCAATTCCGGAGGTGTAGACAAATAATGTATAGGAGCTTGGAATGCCTCCGATGAGATGTAACGTCTTTCATCATAGTTGTACTGTAGCCTGGGCTTGTACTAAACTATGTATGATGTGTATGACTGTTGATATATATATGGCAGTTTTATATTACCATGACATACGGATGAACATCTCTGCATTCTGTGTTATCCATTACATTATGCACTTCTTGCTAAGTTTGAGCCATCCTTATCTAAAACATTGTCTTGTTTTCTCCTAGGATGGTCAACACCCGCAACAACCCTGCTGCCTCGGAGCAAGGGGAAGCCAGTGCAGCTAGGGGTGAAAATCTGCCTCACCCGCCTTCTCTGGCCGAAGTGATGCTGGAGGCGGAAAGAAACAAGCGTGAGACTAACCGCCTGCTGGAGCGGATTGAGCAGAACACTGCATGCCACCCACGAAATGACTTGGTGTCAATCAATGACTTTATCAAGCTGTACCCACCAAAGTTTAACCATTCCGTCGAGCCCCTCGACGTGGATGACTGGCTTCGCAGCATCACCCACAAGCTACGTTCTGCCAACGTAGCCGAAGCAGACAAGGTTACTTACACTGCCTACCATCTCGAAGGCCCTGCTAGCCTCTGGTGGGAGAATTTTGAAGCTATGCGCCCGGTCGGCCAAATCACTACTTGGGCTGAATTCAGTGAGGCTTTCCGCGAGCATCACATCCCGGAAGGTCTCATGGATCGCAAGAGAGAGGAGTTCTGCAACTTCACCCAAGGAAGACTGACTATGGATGCTTATAGTCATGAATTTGGGAATCTGGCACGTTATGCCCCTGAAGAGGTATCTACTGACGCTAAGAAGCAGGCAAGGTTCCGCAAGGGACTTAGCCCTGAGCTTCGCCGCGATCTTCGTCTGCACGAGTGCACCTCTTTTTAGAAGTTGGTCAATAAAGCCATCAGTGCTGAGACAGGCCAGACTGATTATGACGCTTCACGCAAGCACTCCCGTGATTTTGGCTCTTCATCCGGCTCTGGAGCTCAGAAGCGCCGGGTGTGGATTCCAAGCACGGCCCTGCCACCCAGGTTCATCCCGAGGCCATCCTTTGAGGCGCCTCGTCCCAACCAGCAATTTGCACCGCCCAAGCCCTATGGTGGCCCCGCTGCTAATGCTGCTCCACGCCCCAATGTGGTGACATGTTTCAAGTGTGGAGAGCCGGGTCACTATAGCCGAGAGTGTCCCCAGAACAACAACCCCACTCAAACTGGAAAGTCTGTTGGCCGTGGTAAGCCCGCGAGAAAGACATTCTACGCCAAGCCGGTCATTACTGCCCGTGGCCATGTCAACTATGTTTCAGCCGAGGAGGCTCATGAGGATCCCAACGTCGTCCTTGGTACGCTCCTTGTTAACTGCCATCCGGCATCTGTTCTTTTTGATACTGGAGCATCTCATTCATTCATATCCGAGAACTATGCTCGATTGCATAACACGACATTCTGTGACATGCCCACTTCCATGGTAATTCAAACTCCGGGTTCCAAATGGCAAACCTCTAGAGTAAGCCATGGGAACGAAATTCTTGTCGATAGACTTGTCTTCCTTGCATCCTTAATAGCTCTCAAGTCCTCGGACATAAACATCATCTTAGGTATGGACTAGATGTCAGCTCATTATGCTAAGATCGATTGTGCCACTAGAACCGTTCAACTTACTCACCCATCGGGCGAGACAGTCAATGTCTTAACTCGAGTGGCCAAGCGCCAGCTTTACTCCCTAAATGCCAACCCTCTTCCAGACCTTGAGGATGTTCCGGTAGTCCGAGACTTTTCGGATGTCTTTCCAGAAGAACTGCCAGGTGTTCCACCTGACAGGGATGTTGAGTTTGTGATAGACCTTGTTCCAGGAACCGTTCCAATTTCTAGAAGACCCTACAAGATGGCACCCTTAGAACTAGCCGAGCTTAAGAACCAACTCGATGAGTCCTTGAAAAGGGGTTTCATCCGTCCTAGTTCCTCTCCTTGGGCTTGCCCCATCCTCTTCGTCAAGAAGAAGGATGGAACGGATCGAATGGTTGTAGATTACCGACCTGTCAACTTGGTCACTATCAAGAACAAATACCCGCTTCCCAGGATCAACGATCTGTATGATCATCTTGCCGGATCCTCAGTCTTTTCCAAGATGGATTTGAGGTTGGGCTACCATCAAATCAAAATGAGAAACGGGGACATTCCCAAAACGGCCTTTGTTACTCGTTATGGCCAATACGAGTACACCATTACGTCCTTCGGTTTAACCAATGCCCCAGCCACCTTCTCCCGGTTAATGAACTCGGTCTTCATGGAGTATTTGGATAAATTTGTCGTAGTATACCTCGATGACATACTCATCTACTCCAAGAATGAAGAGGAACATGCCGAACATCTAAGGCTGGTATTGATGAAACTTCGAGAGCATCGCCTTTATGCCAAATTCTCCAAGTGTGAATTTTGGTTGCCAGAAGTGACCTATCTAGGCCATGTAATCTCTGGTAAGGGTATTGCTGTCAATCCCGAGCGAGTTCAAGCCGTCCTTTATTGGACTCCACCTGAGACGGTCAAGCAAGTTTGGAGCTTCCTTGGCTTAGCGAGCTATTGCCGCCGCTTCGTCGAGAATTTCTCCAAGGTTGCTAAACCTCTAACTGAACTCCTCAAGAAAGATAAAAAGTTCAAGTGGACTCCACAGTGCGAGTTTAGTTTTCAGGAACTGAAAAGACGCCTGACATCTGCTCCCGTACTGGTACCACCAGATTTCTACAAGGACTTTATTATCTATTGCGACGCCTCGCGACAAGGACTAGGTTGCATACTCATGCAAGATCGTCAGGTAATTGCTTATGCTTCACGGCAATTACACCCACATGAGGAAAATTATCCCACACATGATCTAGAGCTTGCAGCTGTAGTCCATGCCCTTAAAACCTGGCGACATTACCTTCTCGGTAATCGTTGCGAGATCTTCACTGATCACCAAAGTTTGAAATATATCTTCACCCAACCAGATTTGAATCTCAGGCAAAGACTTTGGGTTGAGTTGATCTCGGATTACGACTTAGGAATAACTTACACCCCGGGCAAAGCCAATGTCATGGCTGATGCGCTAAGCCGTAAGTCCTATTGTAACAACCTGATGTTACAACAAAGTCAACCACTTCTCCATGAGGAATTTCGTAAGCTAAATCTTCACATTGTTCCTCGAGGATTCCTATCCACCCTGGTGGCGAAACCTACCCTTACGGATCAGATCATCAAGGCACAGAAGGTAGATCCGAGAATCTCCCGTATTAAGAGAAACATTAAGAAAGGAGTCGCGAATTGTTTCTCCATTGATGATCAAGGTGTCGTATACTTTGGGAATCGCCTAGTGGTTCCAAAGGCACAAAACCTGAGGCGGCTGATCCTTAAGGAAGCTCATGAATCCCCTCTCACCATTCATCCCGGTAGTACCAAAATGTATCAAGACCTACGCCAGAGGTTTTGGTGGACTAGGATGAAGAGAGAAATCGCTCAATACATTGCTAATTGCGACGTTTGTCGTCGTGTTAAAGCAGAGCATCAACGACCTACTGGCACCCTTCAACCTTTGGCTATTCCTGAATGGAAATGGGATAAAATCAGTATGGATTTCATCACTGGGTTTCCCAGGACCAAGAGAGGGAATAATGCCATCTTCGTCGTGATCGACCGACTTTCCAAAGTAGCCCATTTATTACCTGTTCGTGAGAGTATCACCGCTAACCAGCTAGCCGATTTATACATCTCCCGAATAGTGTCTCTTCATGGTGTTCCATTGGAAATTAACTCAGACCGTGGGAGTCTCTTCACCCCTCGATTTTGGGAAAGTTTCCAAAATGCTATGGGAACTCGTCTCTCTTTTAGTACCGCCTTCCATCCTCAATCAAGTGGTCAAGTAGAGCGAGTCAATCAAATTCTGGAAGATATGCTCCGAGCCTCTGTCATCTCGTTCGGAATGGGTTGGGAGAATTGCCTCCCATTCACGGAGTTTTCTTATAACAATAGTTACCAAGCCAGCTTGGGCAAGGCTCCTTTCAAAGTTCTCTATGGACGAAAATGTCAAACGCCTCTTAACTGGTCAGAAACCGGGGAAAGACAACTCTTTGGCCCGGATATGATTCAGGAAGCAGAAGAGCAGGTTCGCGTTATTCGTGAGAAATTGAAAATAGCCCAATCTCGTCAAAAGAGTCAATATGATCGTAAACATAAGCCTATGACTTATGAAGTCGACGAGAAGGCTTACCTTTGGGTTACTCCGTTAAAGGGAACCCATCGTTTCGGTATCAAAGGCAAATTGGCTCCTCGTTACATTGGACCCTTTCGCATTCTTGCCAAACGAGGAGAAGTTGCCTACCAATTGGAACTACCTCCGCATCTTTCCAGAGTTCACGATGTCTTCCACGTTTCTCAACTCAGGCGTTGCTTCGCGGATCCTATCCGTGGAGTGGACCACGAAATGCTTGATCTACAAGATAACCTCTCATACCGGGAATATCCCATTCGTATCCTTGATCAAGCCGAGCGTACCACTCGACGTCATAATATCAAGTTTCTCAAGGTTCAATGGTCACACCATTCCGAGAAAGAAGCCACTTGGGAAAGGGAGGATCGTGTTCGACTCGAGTACCCCACCATCTTCCCGGAGGATCCTAAATCTCGGGACAAGATTCTTTTGAGTGGGGGTGAGTTGTCACACCCTAGCTAGTTCAAGCATTAGAGTGTGCATCATGTTTAAATTTCTCTTAAATTTGAAATGGGGAAGGCAGAAACCCCCAACACCCCCCTGGAAACAACTAGGGTTTACTAAAATTATTTTCAATGAACCTGAAATGCCCTTCTAAAAAGTTCACCCTCTTTGTCTTGGGTTAAAACCTCTGGCAAAATTGGTGCACATTTTTCTAGGTCAACAGAAGGTCATTGAATTAAACCATAAGTATTTGAATTTGGGCATTTAAATGCTATAAAATAATTTAAATGCCCAAATAATTCTGGAAATAAATGTTTGCTGTTGGAAATAATCTAAACAGAGCCCACAATTATTTTCAGGATTTTTGGAAACGTTTTAGTATTTTAATTAAAGCCCAACAGTTGTAGTTAAATAGAAAAACAGAAACAAATCAAAAAAAGAGAGAGAGGGAAGCCCACCTGGGCCTTACCTGTGCTGGCCCAGCCCACCTGGCTCGGCCCAGCCGACTGGCTTGCCAGTCGTCGTCCTCCTCCCGCCAGAAGGACGCGGAGCGCGTGGCCGGCACGCGCGGCCACACGCCGGCCACCTCCTGCTTCTGCCGACGCCCTGGAGACGTCCAGGGGTGCCACGTGACACCCACGTCCCCCTCTCATCCTCTCGCACTCTCCCCCTCGTCTCCCTCACTCTCCCCCGTGATGGCCAAGCGCGTTCCTCACCGCCGTTCACCGTAGACGCCACCAGAGCCATCCCCTCGCCCCTCCGACGAGCCCAACAGCTCCGCCTCGTCGCCCTGGACCTCTCCGCCGACCCACGCGACTCCAAACACCACCGAACGCCGTCTTCGCCCTCGTCTTCAACCTCGGGCATCCGAGCCATCTCCGGTCGATTCGCCGCCGCCAGGACCTCCCCGAGCTCGCTGACCCCCTCTCCGACCCCGCTGTGAGCTCCTCTTCCTTTTCCCCTAGCTCCCGTGCTCGTTTGACCTCTGTAGTTGCCACTTCCACCGCACTCGAGAGCTCCCCGCCGCCGGCCATGGCGCCATCGTGCCCAGAGCCACAGTGGCTCGAAGCCAAGCTCGCCGTTGTGCTCAGCGCAGCACCAGGAACTCGTAGCCACCACCAGCTCCTTCTCCCGTGCACCGTAGCCTCGAAACCAACCCCGCCCGAACTCCGGCCGCCGCCACGAGCTCGATTCCGGCGAGCTCGCTCCACCCCAGCTCCTCCCACTTGCCCCACTAGATGCGCGCGAGCCCCAGCTACGCGTAGCACGTCTCTGCTGTCGATTTGGTCACCGGAGGACCAAATCCGAAGCCCTCCGCCGTCTCGGCCTCGCCGGCGACTCAACGCCGGCGGGATTAGCCCCGCTGACCAGGGGTTTGACCCCAGTTTGACTCCCCTAAGTCAATGACAAGTGGGCCCCCTCTGCCAACTAAATCAAATTAGTTTTAACTAAAAATAATTAGTCTAATTAACTACTGACACGCGGGACCCACCAGTCAGGTTTGACCTGGACGTCCCCGTTGACCACTGACGTCACCCTGATGTAATGCTGACGCAGTAATTAAATTACTGGAATTATTCTTATACAGGAAATTCCAGAAAATAGTCAAAACTTCTAAAAATCATAGAAAATCAACCATAGCTCCAAATGTAAAGATTTATATATGAAAAATGATCAGAAAAATTCAATCTATCCATCTGTAATGGTTTCATGCATAACAAAACAAGTTTACCTTGCTGTTTAAGCAGAATAAGGAAATGCACTATTAAAGCCATGTTTAATGAGCTAATATTTGAATCTTTGATTCAAATGAGTTCATTCCTTTTTGTTATAGCTTGCATTAGGATAAGACACATTCATATTGCCATGTCATAGCATGCATCATATTGTTGCATATCGTCATGTGTTGATTGTGCTCCGATGTGTTCTTCGTGGTAGGTTCTGCCTCCGAGGATATTCACGAGTATCCAACTGAAGGGCAATATCCCACTACCACTCCATCAGGCAAGCAACCCATTGATCGTTCCGATACCAACCCATGTTCTCGCTTCTGCTCTTGTTCACTACATTAAGACAACGCGATTCAAACTGCTGTGTGCTACGGTAGTTGAACCCTTATCCTCTGCATGACCTATCATTGCCACAGTAACTAGATGAAACCCACTAGCATGTGTAGGAGTTGATTGAGTCATGTATGTGATTCCTACCTTGCTATGCCTGCTATGCTTAGAGTTGTGTCAGGTCTGGTTCATCTGGGTGATGGGCTAGAGTGAAATGCTTATGCCGGTAATGTGAGAGATGTGTTGAACATGTTTTGGTAAAGGTATCGATGAGAGGCCATGTAGGAGTACATGGTGGGTTGTTTCATTGAGGCCGTCCATAAGAACTGAGATCCGTATGTGTGATTTAAGATGCAATTACTACCGTACATTGGGCCCGAAACCAATGGACCCTCTCGGCTTCTTAATCACCCTAGTACTCTGTCCAGGAGTTGCAAATAGTTTCTGGTGTTTGTAGGTTATGTGTTGGCGGCCGTGTGTAGCGCTGACCCTAGGGGTGGGCTATGTTGCGGTAGATACACCGTGGCACGGTGTACCGAGTCACCCGTTTGGTGTCTCGGGAACCCTGTTCACATCGTTCGGGGCCGTAAGTGGAAACCTCGGCCGGACTCCCTGCGGATGGAACCTGGATAGGAGATAAACCTGGACTAGAGACTTAAGTGTTTAGGTAGGCCGTGGCCGACACCCTCGCTGGGCTTCCGCTTGAAGGTTGCCGAGTACATGTCGTGTAAACGGCGGTAAGTGGTGAAAGCGTGTATGAAGAAGTACACCCCTGCAGGGTATAAAACTATTCGAATAGCCGCGTCCGCGGTAAAGGACTACTTGGTTGCCTATACAGTTCATAGACAAGTTAATGAATACTACTAAAAGACTCAAGATAAGTGTGAGTACCAAGGATGGCCCTCTCGTAGGATGACGATGGAGGATCCCCGGTGGAGTATTGTGTTGGTGAGTAGTGGACTCGTGTGCGAAAACTATTTTACTGGTGGAGTTCCGTAGGATAGCTTAGCCAAGAGTCAAAGCTGGCTTGCTGCATTAACCCCACCACCTTCTTGGGAATAAGCATGTATAGTAGGTTCTGATGTAAGACTTGCTGAGTACCTTTGTACTCATGTTTGCTTAATTACTGTTTTCAGACGACAACACCGCCCCCTCCGATGGGTTCTACGTAGACCTTGACGTCGACGAGTGACTTGCCACCCAGGTGGTGATCCTGGCCATGGAGGGCCCTACGTAGATAGACAGGCTTCGAGAAGCCTTCTTTCTTTCTAGAGTCTGTACTCAGACTAGTTGCTTCCGTATGTGCTTATATGATTGTATGACTTGAGTGTCGGGTCATGTGACCCCTATCTGTATGAACGTGTTATGTATGGCTCCCTGAAGCCTTTAAATAAAGTACTTGAGTTGTAGAGTTTTGTTGTGATGCCATGTTGTATGTACTCATATCGGGCATATTGTGTGTATGATTGAAATGCTTGGTATGAGTGGGATCCGACAATCTAGTTGTTTATCCTTGGCAGCCTTTCTTATGGGGAAATGTAGTCTAGTGTTCCTTGAGCCATAGTAGTCCGCTACAGCCCGGTTCACCGGAGTCCTACTAGCCCAGCACTACTACTCAGGACACTTGACTGGCCGGCATGTGTTTCACTTCGTTCCTATGTCTGTCCCTTCGGGGAAATGTCACGCGGTGATATCCGGAGTCCTGCCTAGCCTGCTACAGCCCGGGTTCCCCGGAGTCCTGTTAGCCTAGTGCTACAGCCCGGAATCACTCGCTGATGACCGACATGTTTGATGTGATTCATGTATGCCTGTCTCCATAGGTCTGTGCCGCTTTGGGTTCATGACTAGCCATGTCGGCCCGGGTTCTCTGTCATATGGATGCTAGCGACACTATCATATACATGAGTCAAAAGGCGCAAACGGTCCCGGGCCATGGTAAGGCGACACCCGTGGGATACCGTGCGTGAGGCCGCAAAGTGATATGAGGTGTTACCGGCTAGATCGATGTGACTTGGAATCGGGGTCCTGACAGGTTGTTTCCTTGGAAAGTGTACCGTATGCTCATTACCATTAATACGAAAAAGTGACATTGCCTTTGTTGCAATCAATAACAGCCCTTGCAGTATTAAGAAAAGGTCTTCCAAGAATAATAGACATACTATCGTCCTCGGGAATATCAGGAATAACAAAGTCCGTTAAAATAGTAACATTTGCAACCACAACAGGCACATCCTCACAAGTACCGACAGGTATAGCACTTGATTTATCATCCATTTGCAAAAATATTTCAGTAGGTGTCAACTTATTCAAGTCAAGTCTATGATATAAGGAGAGAGGCATAACACTAACACCGGCTCCAAGATCACATAAAGCAGTTTTAACATAGTTTCTTTTAATGGAGCATGGTATAGTAGGTACTCCGGGATCTCCAAGTTTCTTTGGTATTCCAGCTTTAAAAGTATAATTAGCAAGCATGGTGGAAATTTCAGCTTCTGGTATCTTTCTTTTATTTGTAACAATATCTTTCATGTACTTAGCATAAGGATTCATTTTGAGCATATCAGTCAATCGCATACGCAAAAAGATAGGTCTAATCATTTTAGCAAAGCGCTCAAAATCCTCATCATCATTTTTCTTGGATGGTTTGGGAGGAAAAGGCATGGGTTTCTGAACCCAAGGTTCTCTTTCTTTACCATGTTTCCTAGCAACAAAGTCTTTCTTATCATAACGTTGATTCTTTGATTGTGGGTTATCAAGATCAACAGCAGGTTCAATTTCTACATCATTATCATTACTAGGTTGAGCATCATCATGGACATTATTATTAAGATTATCACTAGTTTCAGGTTCATTGCCAGATTGTGTTTCAGCATCAGAAATAGAAATATCATTTGGATTATCAGGTGGTTCAGCAATAGGTTCACTAGAAGTTTGCACAGTCCCATCATTTTTCTTTTTCTTCTTTTTAGAAGAACTAGGTGCATCAATATTATTTCTCTGAGAATCTTGCTCAATTCTCTTAGGGTGGCCTTCAGGATACAAAGGTTCTTGAGTCATTCTACCAGTTCTAGTAGCCACTTTAACAACATAATCATTTTTCTTATTATTCATCTCATTGAGCAATTCTTTTTGAGCTTTAAGTACTTGTTCTACTTGAGTGGTAACCATAGAAGCATGTTTGCTAACAAGTTTAAGTTCACCTCTAATATTAGCCATATAATCACCCAAGTATTTATGTTGGGGAACGCAGTAATTTCAAAAAATTTCCTACGCACACGCAAGATCATGGTGATGCATAGCAACGAGAGGGGAGAGTGTTGTCTACATACCCTTGTAGACCGGCAACGGAAGTGTTGACACAACGTAGAGGAAGTAGTCGTACGTCTTCCCGATCCGACCGATCCAAGTACCGAACGTACGGCACCTCCGAGTTCTGCACACGTTCAACTCGGTGACGTCCCTCGAGCTCCGATCCAGCAAAGTGTTGAGGGAGAGTTTCTTCAGCATGACGGCATGATGACGGTGATGATGTTCTACCGACTCAGGGCTTCGCCTAAGCACTGCTACGATATGACCGAGGTGGAATATGGTGGAAGGGGGCACCGCACACGGCTAAGGAACGATCACGAGGATCAACTTGTGTGTCTATGGGGTGCCCCCCACCCCCGTATATAAAGGAGTGGAGGAGGGGGAGAGGGCCGGCCCCTATGGCGCGCCCTGGAGGAGTCCTACTCCCACCGGGAGTAGGATTCCCCCCTTCCCTAGTTGGAGTAGGAGAGGAAGGGAAGGAGGAGTAGGAGAGAAGGAAAGGGGGGGCACACCCCCCAAACCTTCTCCAATTCGGCCTCCTGCCCAAAGGGGGCGCACCAGCCCCTTGTGGGCTGGTGTGCTTCCTTCTTATGGCCCATAAGGCCCATAACTTCTCCCCGGGGGTTCCGGTAACCTCCCGGTACTCCGGAAAAATGCCTGAACCACTCGGAACCCTTCCGATGTCCAAACATAGTCATCCAATATATCAATCTTTACGTATTGACCATTTTGAGACTCCTCGTCATGTCCCCGATCTCATCCGGGACTCCGAACAACCTTCGGTACATCAAAACACAAAAACTCTTATTACGATTGTCACCGAACTTTAAGCGTGCGGACCCTACGGGTTCGAGAACTATGTAGACATGACCGAGACACGTCTCCGATCAATAACCAATAGCGGAACCTGGATGCTCATATTGGCTCCTACATATTCTATGAAGATCTTTATCGGTCAAACCGCATAACAACATACGTTGCTCCCTTTGTCATCGGTATGTTACTTGCCCGAGATTCGATCGTCGGTATCTCAATACCTAGTTCAATCTCGTTACCGGCAAGTCTCTTTACTCGTTCCGTAACACATCATCCCGCAACTAACTCATTAGTTGCAATGCTTGCAAGGCTTATAGTGATGTGCATTACCGAGTGGGCCCAGAGATACCTCTCCGACAATCGGAGTGACAAATCCTAATCTCGAAATACGCCAACCCAACAAGTACCTTTGGATACACCTGTAGAGCATCTTTATAATCACCCAGTTACGTTGTGATGTTTGGTAGCACACAAAGTGTTCCTCCGGTAAACGGGATTTGCATAATCTCATAGTCATAGGAACATGTATAAGTCATGAAGAAAGCAATGGCAACAAACTAAACGATCAAGTGCTAAGCTAACGGAATGGGTCAAGTCAATCACATCATTCTCCTAATGATGTGATCTTGTTAATCAAATGACAACTCATGTCTATGGTTAGGAAACATAACCATCTTTGATCAACGAGCTAGTCAAGTAGAGGCATACTAATGACACTCTGTTTGTCTATGTATTCATACATGTATTATGTTTCCGGTTAATACAATTCTAGCATGAATAATAAACATTTATCATGATATAAGGAAATAAATAATAACTTTTATTATTGCCTCTAGGGCATATTTCCTTCAGTCTCCCACTTGCACTAGAGTCAATAATCTAGTTCACATCACCATGTGATTTAACATCAATAGTTCACATCACCATGTGATTAACACCCATAGTTCACATCGTCATGTGACCTACACCCAAAGGGTTTACTAGAGTCAATAATCTAGTTCACATCGCTATGTGATTAATACCCAAAGAGTACTAAGGTGTGATCATGTTTTGCTTGTGAGGGAAGTTTAGTCAATGGGTCTGCCGCATTCAGATCCGTATGTATTTTGCAAATTTCTATGTCAACAATGCTCTGCACGGAGCTAGTCTAGCTAATTGCTCCCATTTTCAATATGTATCCAGATTGAGACTTAGAGTCATCTGGATTAGTGTCAAAACTTGCATCGATGTAACCCTTTATTACAAACCTTTTTGTCACCTCCATAATCAAGAAACATATCCTTATTCCACTAAGGATAATTTTGACCGCTGTCCAGTGATCTACTATTAGATCACTATTGTACTCCCTTGCAAAAAACAGTGTAGGGTATACAATAGATCTGATACACAGCATGGCATACTTTATAGAACCTATGGCCAAGGCATAGGGAATGACTTTCATTCTCTTTCTATCTTCTGCCATGGTCGGGTTTTGAGTTTTACTCAATTTCACACCTTGTAACGCAGGCAAGAACTCCTTCTTTGACTGTTCCATTTTGAACTACTTCAAAATCTTATCAAGGTATGTACTCATTGAAAAAACTTATCAAGCGTCTTGATCTATCTCTATAGATCTCGATGCTCAATATGTAAGTAGCTTCACCGAGGTCTTTCTTTGAAAAACTCCTTTCAAACATTCCTTTATGCTTTGCAGAATAATTCTACATTATCTCTGATCAACAATATGTCATTCACATATACTTATCAGAAATGCTGTAGTGCTCCCACTCACTTTCTTGTAAATACAGGCTTCACCACAAGTCTGTATAAAACTATATGCTTTGATCAACTTATCAAAGCGTATATTCCAACTCCGAGATGCTTGCACCAGTCCATAGATGGATCGCTGGAGCTTGCATATTTTGTTAGCACCTTTAGGATTGACAAAACTTTCTTGTTGAATCATATACAACTCTTCTTTAATAAATCCTGTTAAGGAATGCAGTTTTGTTTATCCATTTGCCAGATTTCATAAAATGCGGCAATTGCTAACATGATTCGGACAGACTTAAGCATAGATACGAGTGAGAAACTCTCATCGTAGTCAACACCTTGAACTTGTCGAAAACCCTTTTTGCGACAATTCTAGCTTTGTAGATAGTAACACTACTATCAGCGTCCGTCTTCCTCTTGAAGATCCATTTAATCTCAATGGCCCACCAATCAATGGGCAAGTCAATCAAAGTCCATACTTTGTTCTCATAGATGGATTTCATCTCAGATTTCATGGCCTCAAGCCATTTCGTGGAATTTGGGCTCATCATCGCTTCCTCATAGTTCGTAGGCTCGTCATGGTCAAGTAACATGACCTCCAGAACAGGATTACCATACCACTCTGGTGCGGATCTCACTCTGGTTTACGTACGAGGTTTGGTAGTAACTTGACCTGAATTTACATGATCATCATCATTAGCTTCCTCACTAATTGGTGTGGTAGTCACAGGAACAGATTTCTGTGATGAACTACTTTCCAATAAGGGAGCAGGTACAGTTACCTCATCAAGTTCTACTTTCCTCCCACTCACTTCTTTCGAGAGAAACTCCTTCCCTAGAAAGGATCCATTCTCAGCAATGAATATCTTGCCTTTGGATCTGTGATAGAAGGTGTACCCAACATTTTCTTTTGGGTATCCTATGAAGACGCACTTCTCCGATTTGGGTTTGAGCTTATCAAGTTGAAACTTTTTCACATAAGCATTGCAACCTCAAACTTTAAGAAACGACAGCTTAGGTTTCTTGCCAAACCATAGTTCATACGGTGTCGTCTCAACGGATTTAGATGGTGCCCTATTTAACGTGAATGTAGCTGTCTCTAATGCATAACCCCAAAACGATAGTGGTAATCAGTAAGAGACATCATAGATCGCACCATATCTAATAAAGCACGGTTACGACGTTCGGACACACCATTACACTATGGTGTTCCAGGTGGCGTGAGTAGTGAAACTATTTCACATTGTTTTAACTGAAGGCCAAACTCGTAACTCAAATATTTTACCTCTGCGATCATATCGTAGAAACTTTTATTTTCTTGTTACGATGATTCTCCACTTCACTCTGAAATTCTTTGAACTTTTCAAATATTTCAGACTTGTGTTTCATTAAGTAGATATACTCATATCTGCTCAAATCATCTATGAAGATCAGAAAATAACGATACTTGCCGTGAGCCTTAACACTCATCGGACCGCATACATCAGTATGTATTATTTCCAATAAGTCAGTTGCTCGCTCCATTGTTCCGGAGAACGGAGTCTTAGTCATCTTGCCCATGAGGCATGGTTCGCAAGCATCAAGTGATTCATAATCAAGTGATTCCAAAAGTCCATCAGCATGGAGTTTCTTCATGCGCTTTACACCAATATGACCTAAACGGCAGTGCCACAAATAAGTTGCACTATCATTATTAACTTTGCATCTTTTGGTTTCAATATTATGAATATGTGTATCACTACGATCGAGATCCAACGAACCATTTTCATTGGGTGTGTAACCATATTAGGTTTTATTCATGTAAACAGAACAACAATTTATTCTCTTACTTAAATGAATAACCGTATTGCAATAAACATGATCAAATCATACTCATGCTCAACGCAAACACCAAATAACACTTATTTAGGTTCAACACTAATCCCGAAAGTATAGGGAGTGTGCGATGATGATCATATCAATCTTGGAACCACTTCCAACATACATCGTCACTTCACCCTTAACTAGTCTCTGTTCATTCTGCAACTCCCGTTTCGAGTTACTATTCTTAGCAACTGAACTAGTATCAAATACTGAGGGGTTGCTATAAACACTAGTAAAGTACACATCAATAACATGTATATCAAATATACCTATGTTCACTTTGCCATCCTTCTTATCCACCAATTACTTGGGGTAGTTCCGCTTCCAGTGACCAGTCCCTTTGCAGTAGAAGCACTCAGTTTCAGGCTTAGGTCCAGACTTGGGTTTTTCACTTGAGCAGCAACTTGCTTGCCGTTCTTCTTGAAGCTCCCCTTTCTTCCCATTGTCCCTTTACTTGAAACTAGTGGTTTTGTTTACCATCAACACTTGATGCTTTTCTTGATTTCTACCTTCATCGATTTCAGCATCACGAAGAGCTTGGGAATCGTTTCCGTTATCCCTTGCATATTATAGTTCATCACGAAGTTCTACTAACTTGGTGATGGTGACTAGAGAATTCTGTCAATCACTATTTTATCTGGAAGATTAACTCCCACTTGATTCAAGCAATTGTAGTACCCAGACAATCTGAGCACATGCTCACTCCTTGAGCTATTCTCCTCCATCTTTTAGCTATAGAACTTGTTGGAGACTTCATATCTCTCAACTCGGGTATTTGCTTGAAATATTAACTTCAACTCCTGGAACATCTCATATGTTCCATGACATTCAAAACGTCTTTGAAGTCCCGATTCTAAGCCGTTAAGCATGGTGCACTAAACTATCAAGTAGTCATCATATTGAGCTCGCCAAACGTTTAGAACGTCTGCATCTGCGCCTGCAATAGGTCTGTCACCTAGCGGTGCATCAAGGACATAATTCTTCTGTGCAGCAATGAGGATAATCCTCAGATCATGGATCCAATCCGCATCATTGCTACTAACATTTTTCAACTTGGTTTTCTCTAGGAACATATAAAAATTAAACGGGGAGCAATACCGCGAGCTATTGATCTACAACATAGATATGCTAATACTACCAGGACTAAGTTCATGATAAATTAAAGTTCAATTAATCATATTACTTAAGAACTCCCACTTAGACAGACATCCCTCTAATCTTCTAAGTGATCACGTGATCCATATCAACTAAACCATGTCCGATCATCACGTGAGATGGAGTAGTTTCAATGGTGAATATCACTATGTTGATCATATCTACTATATGATTCATGCTCGACCTTTCGGTCTCCGTGTTCCGAGGCCATATCTGTTATATGCTAGGCTCGTCAAGTTTAACCTGAGTATTCCGCGTGTGCAACTGTTTTGCACCCGTTGTATTTGAACGTAGAGCCTATCACACCCGATCATCACGTGGTGTCTCAGCACGAAGAACTTTCACAATGGTGCATACTCAGGGAGAACACTTATACATTGATAATTTAGTGAGAGATTATCTTATAAAGCTACCGCCGAACTAAGCAAAATAAGATGTATAAAAGATAAACATCACATGCAATCAAAATATGTGACATGATATGGCCATCATCATCTTGTGCCTTTGATCTCCATCTCCAAAGCATCGTCATGATCTCCATCGTCACCGGCATGACACCATGATCTCCATCATCTTGATCTATATCAATGTGTCGTCACATGGTTGTCTCGCCAACAATTGCTCTTGCAACTATTGCTATCACATAGCGATAAAGTAAAGCAATTATTTGGCGCTTGCATATTATGCAATAGAGAGATAACCATAAGGCTTTTGCCGGTTGTCGATAACTTCAACAAAACATGATCATCTCATACAACAACTTATATCTCATCACGTCTTGACCACATCACATCACAACATGCCCTGCAAAAACAAGTTAGACGTCCTCTACTTTGTTGTTGCAAGTTTTACGTGGCTGCTACAGGCTGAGCAAGAACCGTTCTTACCTACGCATCAAAACCACAACGATAGTTTGTCAAGTTGGTTTTGTTTTAACCTTCGCAAGGACCGGGCGTAGCCACACTTGGTTCAACTAAAGTTGGAGAAACTGACACCCGCCAGCCACCTGTGTGCAAAGCACGTCGGTAGAACCAGTCTCGCATAAGCGTACGCGTAATGTCGGTCCGGGCCGCTTCATCCAACAATACCGCCGAACCAAAGTATGACATGCTGGTAAGCAGTATGACTTATATCGCCCACAACTCACTTGTGTTCTACTCGTGCATAACATCAACGCATAAAACCTAGGCTCGGATGCCACTGTTGGGGAACGCAGTAATTTCAAAAAATTTCCTATGCACACGCAAGATCATGGTGATGCATAGCAATGAGAGGGGAGAGTGTTGTCTACATACCCTTGTAGACCGGCAACGGAAGTGTTGACACAACAAAGAGGAAGTAGTCGTACGTCTTCCCGATCCGACCGATCCAAGTACCGAACGTACGGCACCTCCGAGTTCTGCACACGTTCAACTCGGTGACGTCCCTCGAGCTCCGATCCAGCAAAGTGTTGAGGGAGAGTTTCTTCAGCATGACGGCGTGATGACGGTGATGATGTTCTACCGACTCAGGGCTTCGCCTAAGCACTGCTACGATATGACCGAGGTGGAATATGGTGGAAGGGGGCACCGCACACGGCTAAGGAACGATCACGAGGATCAACTTGTGTGTCTATGGGGTGCCCCCCACCCCCGTATATAAAGGAGTGGAGGAGGGGGAGAGGGCCGGCCCCTATGGCGCGCCCTGGAGGAGTCCTACTCCCACCGGGAGTAGGATTCCCCCCTTCCCTAGTTGGAGTAGGAGAGGAAGGGAAGGAGGAGTAGGAGAGAAGGAAAGGGGGGGCACACCCCCCAAACCTTCTCCAATTCGGCCTCCTGCCCAAAGGGGGCGCACCAGCCCCTTGTGGGCTGGTGTGCTTCCTTCTTATGGCCCATAAGGCCCATAACTTCTCCCCGGGGGTTCCGGTAACCTCCCGGTACTCCGGAAAAATGCCTGAACCACTCGGAACCCTTCCGATGTCCAAACATAGTCATCCAATATATCAATCTTTACGTATTGACCATTTTGAGACTCCTCGTCATGTCCCCGATCTCATCCGGGACTCCGAACAACCTTCGGTACATCAAAACACAAAAACTCTTATTACGATTGTCACCGAACTTTAAGCGTGCGGACCCTACGGGTTCGAGAACTATGTAGACATGACCGAGACACGTCTCCGATCAATAACCAATAGCGGAACCTGGATGCTCATATTGGCTCCTACATATTCTATGAAGATCTTTATCGGTCAAACCGCATAACAACATACGTTGCTCCCTTTGTCATCGGTATGTTACTTGCCCGAGATTCGATCGTCGGTATCTCAATACCTAGTTCAATCTCGTTACCGGCAAGTCTCTTTACTCGTTCCGTAACACATCATCCCGCAACTAACTCATTAGTTGCAATGCTTGCAAGGCTTATAGTGATGTGCATTACCGAGTGGGCCCAGAGATACCTCTCCGACAATCAGAGTGACAAATCCTAATCTCGAAATACGCCAACCCAACAAGTACCTTTGGATACACCTGTAGAGCATCTTTATAATCACCCAGTTACGTTGTGACGTTTGGTAGCACACAAAGTGTTCCTCCGGTAAACGGGATTTGCATAATCTCATAGTCATAGGAACATGTATAAGTCATGAAGAAAGCAATGGCAACAAACTAAACGATCAAGTGCTAAGCTAACGGAATGGGTCAAGTCAATCACATCATTCTCCTAATGATGTGATCTTGTTAATCAAATGACAACTCATGTCTATGGTTAGGAAACATAATCATCTTTGATCAACGAGCTAGTCAAGTAGAGGCATACTAGTGACACTCTGTTTATCTATGTGTTCATACATGTATTATGTTTCCGGTTAATACAATTCTAGCATGAATAATAAACATTTATCATGATATAAGGAGATAAATAATAACTTTTATTATTGCCTCTAGGGCATATTTCCTTCAATTTAATCATATCAGCATCTTGTTTTAATTGTCCACCAAAATAAGCATTGAAGTCTTCTTGCTTAAACATAAAATTATCAAACTCATCCAAGGACTGACTAGCAATTTTAGTAGGAGTGATTTCAGCTTTATCATATCTATAGAGAGAATTTACCTTTACTACTTGTGTCGGGTTATTGGGATCAGGAGGTTCTTCAATAAATAATGGATCAAGATCACATGTTTCTTCAATAGGCGGTAAATTAAGACCATGTATTTCTTCAATAGGAGGTAAATTCTTAACATCTTCAGCTTTAATACATTTTTCTTTCATAGATTTCTTTGCCTCTTGCATATCTTCGGGACTGAGAAATAGAACACCTCTCTTCTTCGGAGTTGGTTTAGGAACAGGATCATTAATTGGAGCAGGAGCTGGCTCAGGAGGTACCCAATTATTTTCATTTGTCAACATATTATTCAATAAGATTTCAGCTTCATCCGGTGTTCTTTCCCTGAAAAGAGAACCAACACAACTATCAAGGTAATCTCTAGAAGCATTAGTTAGTCCATTATAAAAGATATCAAGTATTTCATTTTTCTTAAGAGGATGATCAGGCAAAGCATTAAGTAACTTGAGAAGCCTCCCCCAAGCTTGTGGGAGACTCTCTTCTTTAATTTGCACAAAGTTGTATATTTCCTTTAAAGCAGCTTGTTTCTTATGAGCAGGGAAATATTTAGCAGAGAAGTAATAAATCATATCCTGGGGGCTACGCACACAACCAGGATCAAGAGAATTAAACCATATCTTAGCATCACCCCTTAATGAGAACGGAAATATTTTAAGGATATAAAAGTAGCGAGATCTCTCATCATTAGTGAACAGGGTGGCTATATCATTTAATTTAGTAAGATGTGCCACAACAGTTTCAGATTCATAGCCATGAAAAGGATCAGATTCAACCAAAGTAATTATATCAGGATCAACAGAGAATTCATAATCCTTATCAGTAACACAGATAGGTGAAGTAGCAAAAGCAGGGTCAGGTTTCATCCTAGCATTTAGAGATTGCTTATTCCATTTAGCTAATAACCTTTTGAGTTCATATCTATCTTTGCAAGCTAAAATAGCAAAAGAAGCTTCTTGATCAAATAAATAACCCTCAGGAATAACAAGTGATTCTTCATCATCACTTTCATCATCATAATCAGATTCCATATTTTCAATTTCTCTAGCCCTAGCAAGTTGTTCATCGAGAAAATCACTAAGTGGCATAGTAGTATCAGGCATAGAGGTAGTTTCATCATAAGTATCATGCATAGCAGAAGTGGCATCATCAATAACATGCGACATATCAGAACGAATAGCAGAAGCATGTGTAGGTGTCGCAAATTTACTCATAACAGAAGGTGAATCAAGTGCGGAGCTAGATGGCAGTTCCTTACCTCCCCTCGTAGTTGAGGGATAGATCTTGGTTTTTGGATCTATCAAGTTCTTCATAGTGACCAGCAGATATAAATCCCAAGTGACTCAAAGAATAGAGCTATGCTCCCTGGCAATGGCGCCAGAAATTAGTCTTGATAACCCACAAGTATAGGGGATCGCAACAGCTTTCGAGGGTAGAGTATTCAACCCAAATTTATTGATTCGGCACAAGGGGAGCCAAATAATATTCTCAAGTATTAGCAGCTGAGTTGTCAATTCAACCACGCCTGGAAACTTAGTATCTGCAGCAAAGTGTTTAGTAGCAAAGTAATATGATAGTGGTGGTAACGGTAACAAAAGAGTGACGAAAGCAAAGTAATGTTTTTGGTATTTTGTAGTGATTGTAACAATAGCAACGGGAAAGTAAATAAGCGTAAACGAGTATATGGAAAGCTCGTAGGCATCAGATCAGTAATGGATAATTATGCCGGATGCGGTTCATCATGTAACAGTCATAACATAGGGTGACACAGAACTAGCTCCAGTTCATCAATGTAATGTAGGCATGTATTCCGAATATAGTCATTCGTGCTTATGGAAAAGAACTTGCATGACATCTTTTGTCCTACCCTCCCGTGGCAGCGGGGTCCTTACGGAAACTAAGGGATATTAAGGCCTCCTTTTAATAGAGAATCGGAACAAAGCATTAACACATAGTGAATGCATGAACTCCTCAAACTACGGTCATCACCGGTAAGTATCCCGATTATTGTCACTTCGGGGTTAACGGATCATAACACATAATAGGTGACTATGGACTTGCAAGATAGGATCAAGAACTCTCATATATTGGTGAAAACATAATAGGTTCAGATATGAAATCATGGCACTCGGGCCCTAGTGACAAGATTAAGCATAGCAAAGTCATAACAACATCAATCTCAGAACATAGTGGATACTAGGGATCAAACCCTAAAAAAACTAACTCGATTACATGATAAATCTCATCCAACCCATCACCGTCCAGCAAGCCTAAGATGGAATTACTCACGCACGGTGGTGAGCATCATGAAATTGGTGATGGAGGATGGTTGATGATGACGACGGCGGCGAATCCCCTTCTTCGGAGCCCCGAACGGACTCCAGATCAGCCCTCCCGAGAGGTTTTAGGGCTTGGCGGCGGCTCCGTATCGTAAAACGCGATGATTTCTTCTCTCTTATTTTTCCCCGAAAGCAAATACATAGAGTTGGAGTTGGCGTCGAGAGGTCTCCAGGGGGCCCACGAGGTAGGGGGCGCGCCCCCCAGCCTCGTGAACAGGGTGTGGGCCCCCTGGTCTTCATCTTTGGCGAGGATTTTTTATTATTTATTGTAAGGTATTCCGTGGAGTTTCAGGTCATTCCGAGAACTTTTGTTTTCTGCACATAAAACAACATCATGGCAATTCTGCTGAAAACAGCGTCAGTCCGGGTTAGTTCCATTCAAATCATACAAGTTAGAGTCCAAAACAAGGGAAAAAGTGTTTGGAAAAGTAGATACGACGGAGACGTATCACCCATTACGTTGTCTTCCTTGTCCAACGCCAACTCTTTAGCATGTCATACTTTAATGAGTGCTCACAATCATAAAAGATGTCCAAGATAGTATATTTATATGTGAAGACCTCTCTTTCTTTATTACTTCCTATTAATTGCAACGATGACCAAAACTATGTTTGTCAACTCTCAACAACTTTTATTCATCATAATTTTTCTATGTGAGCTCATTACTCTCCATAAGATCCATATGATCTCTTTGTTTCCCTTTTATTCTTTCTCTTTTCTTTTATTCATTCAAGATCATGGCAAAATAAACAAGCCCTTGACTCAACACTAAACTTTATTATATATAGCTCACGGACTCGATTACATAGAAGGATTATAAAGAAAAACTCACAACTAGATCATACTGAAAGCTTTTATTCTACTAGATCAAAATATTATCAAAAGGATCAAACTAAGAAAAACAGTAAAGATAAAAGTGATGGTGATACGATACCGGGGCACTCCCCCAAGCTTGGCAGTTGCGAAGGGGAGTGCCCATACCAGATACTCAATTCTTCTTTGTTGGTGGAGAAGGTGATGGTTTTATTGATGGCGTAGGCTTGTCGTCCTTCTTCCAAGGCATAGGCTCACCATCATAGAAGGATGATCGAGTCTCCTGAAACCTCAAATCTGCAGTCAAACTCATCCTCTTGAATCTATATTCATACTCACAGTTTTGATTTTGCAGGTCATAGATCTGGGCTTGGAGGTGCTCGATTTTCTCATGAAGCTTGAAGATGGCCTCCCCAATGTCCTTGACGTCCAGCTTGTGGTTGTTGGTGAACTCCGTGATCATAATGTGATTGGAATCGAGTCCCCGCTCCACCACCTCCTGACACTTGAAAACTTCTTGCTCCAATGCCTCGAGCCTTGCCTCCATGCTTCCGGTCTTCCTTGGCCCCTCAACATCGCGGATGTGCAACAACCCCTGACGCATCTCAATGGTTTGAGGGTGTTGCAGCACCTCCGAGAGGTAGGGGTTGATGACCTTCTCGAATAACTGGTCCTTGGGGGCACTTGAAGACGACATGACGTCCTGGATCTGTCAGAAAAACAGCTCGAAACAAAGACATGAGATTTTTTTTGCGTGATACGGGAGTCAAAACCTCAGGGAGATTATATAATGAATTTTTATCGACCAAAATACGTAACATGTAAGAAAACGGAGTTCGAAAAGCGCACGAGGTAGGGAGCGCGCCCAGGGGGATAGGGCGCGCCCTCCATCCTCGTGGAGGCCTCGTGTCCTTCCCGGACTGCTTCTTATTTTTATATTTTTCTAAATATTCCAAAACGGAAGAATATTGCCATAAAAACTGTTTTGGAGTCGGTTTACTTACCATACCACATACAAATTCCTTTTCGGAGTCTGAAACGTTCCGGAAAGTGTCTCTTATGTATTCCTCCGGGGTTACGGTTTCAATAATATTGGTTTCAACATTTATAGGATTACCTGAGATATAATGTTTAATTCTTTGACCGTTCACCACCTTCGGATTTGTGCCTTCGAAGTTGTTGATTTTTATGGCACCGGAACGATAGACCTCCTCGATAATGTAAGGACCTTCCCATTTAGAGAGAAGTTTTCCTGCAAAAAATCTTAAACGAGAGTTGTATAATAATACATAATCACCTACATTAAACTCACGCTTTTGTATTCTTTTGTCATGCCATCTTTTAACCTTTTATTTAAACAATTTGGCATTCTCATAGGCTTGGGTTCTCCATTCATCAAGTGAGCTAATGTCAAATAATCTCTTCTCACGGGCAAGTTTAAAATCATAGTTGAGGTCTTTAATAGCCCAATAAGTCTTATGTTCTAGTTTGAGAGGTAAGTGACATGCCTTTCCATAAACCATTTTATACGGAGACATACCCATAGGATTCTTATATGCAGTTCTATAGGCCCATAATGCATCATCAAGTTTCTTGGACCAATTCTTTCTAGATCTATTAACAGTCTTTTGCAAAATTAATTTGAGCTCTCTATTACTCAATTCTACTTGACCACTAGACTGTGGGTGATAAGGAGATGCAATTCTATGATTAACATCATACTTAGCAAGCATTTTACGAAAGGCACCATGAATAAAGTGTGAACCACCATCAGTCATTAAATATCTAGGGACTCCAAACCTCGGGAAAATAACTTCTTTAAGCATCTTAATAGAGGTGTTATGATCAGCACTACTAGTTGAATAGCTTCTACCCACTTAGTAACGTAATCAACAACAACTAAAATATGTGTATACCCATTAGAGGAAGGAAAAGGTCCCATATAATCAAAGCCCCAAACATCAAATGGTTCAATAACAAGTGAATAATTCATAGGCATTTCTTGATGTCTACTAATGTTACCAATTCTTTGGCATTCATCACAAGATAAGACAAACTTACAGGCATCCTTGAAGAGGGTAGGCCAATAAAAACCGGATTGCAATACCTTATGCGCAGTTCTATCTCCAGCGTGGTGCCCTCCATAAGCCTCGGAGTGACACTTGCGTAGGATCTGTTCCTGTTCATGCTCAGTTACACAACGTCTAATAATATGATCTACTCCTTTATAAAGATGTGGGTCATCCCAAAAATAATGTCTCAAATCATAGAAAAACTTTTTCTTTTGCTGGTATGTGAAACTAGGTGGTATGTATATAGCAACGATGTAATTAGCATAATCAGCATACCATGGAGTAGTACGAGGAGCATTTACGACAGATAATTGTTCATCAGGAAATCTATCGTCAATAGGTAGTGGGTTATCAAGAACATTCTCTAACCTAGACAAGTTGTCTGCAACGGGGTTCTCAGCTCCCTTTCTATCAATAATATGAAAATCAAATTCTTGTAGTAGGAGAACCCATCTAATAAGTCTAGGTTTAGCATCTTTCTTTTCCATAAGATATTTAATAGCAGCATGATCAGTGTGAATAGTTACTTTAGAATCAACAATATAAGGTCTGAACTTATCACAAGCAAATACAACTGCTAAAAATTCTTTTTCAGTAGTAGCATAATTTCTTTGGGCACTATCTAGGGTTTTACTAGCATATTGGATAACATTCAGCTTCTTATCAACTCGTTGTCCTAGAACAGCACCTACAGCATAATCGCTAGCATAACCGATAGGTGCAGAAATCAAAGCTTTCTTAAGTATTTCAAATGCTTCTACACAATCATCATCAAAGACAAAAGGAATATCTTTTTGTAAGAGATTAGTCAGAGGTCGAGAAATTTTTGAGAAGTCCTAAATGAACCTCCTATAAAAACCGGCATGACCAAGGAAACTTCTTATACCTTTGATGTCCTTGGGACATGGCATCTTTTCAATAGCATCAACCTTGGTTTTATCAACTTCAATACCTCTTTCAGAAACTTTATGCCCCAAGACAATACCTTCATTAACCATAAAGTGGCACTTTTCCCAATTCAAGACAAGATTAGTTTCTTCACATCTCTGCAAAACTCGGTCAAGGTTGCTTAAGCATTCATCAAAAGAGGATCCATAGACGGAAAAATCGTCCATGAAAACCTCACAAATCTTTTCACAAAAGTCAGAGAATATAGCCATCATGCATCTTTGAAAGGTAGCACGTGCATTACATAAACCAAAAGGCATATGTCTATAAGCAAAAGTACCAAACGGGCAAGTAAAATTAGTCTTTGATTGATCATTGGCTGACACAGGTATTTGAGAGAAACCAGAATAACCATCTAGAAGGAAAAAATGTGTATGTTTGGATAATCTTTCTAGCATTTGATCGATAAAAGGTAAGGGGTAATGATCTTTTTTAGTAGCTTTATTTAATTTGCGGAAATCAATTACCATCCTACAACCTGTAATAATTCTTTGCGGGATCAACTCATCTTTATCATTTGGAATGACAGTAATACCTTGATAACCCACAAGTATAGGGGATCGCAACAGTTTTCGATAAGTAAGAGTGTTGAACCCAACGAGGAGCTAAAGGTATAACAAATATTCCCTCAAGTTCTATCGACCACCAATACAACTCTACGCACGCTTGACGTTCTCTTTACCTAGAACAAGTATGAAACTAGAAGTACTTTGTAGGTGTTGTTGGATAGGTTTGCAAGATAATAAAGAGTACGTAAATAAAAAGTAGGGGCTGTTTAGATAAAGAAACAATAAAGTAAATATAGCGAGTGTGGAAAAGTGGTGGTAGGAGTTGCGAAATTGCCCCTAAGCAATTGACTACTTTACTAGACTGATAGCAAGTATTATGTGGGAGAGGCCACCGCTAGCATGTCATCCCTGACTTGGAATTCTATGCACTTATGATTGGAACTATTAGCAAGCATCCGCAACTACTAATGTTCATTAAGGTAAAACCCAACCATAGCATTAAGATATATTGGTCCCCCCTTCAATCCCGTATGCATCAATTTCTATGCTAGGTTGAAGCTTCTGTCACTCTTGCCCTCCAATACATAGTCCTATCAACATACAACTAACCCTAGGGTGTGATACACGCGCGCAATCATATGATGGGCACCAAAGGATAGCAACATAACCACAAGCAAATTAAATCAATCATAGCAATTCATCAACCACCGATAGGACAACGAAAATCTAACCAGACATCATAGGATGGAAACACATCATTGGATAATAATATGAAGCATAAAGCACCATGTTCAAGTAGAGGGTACAGCTGTTGGGGAACGTAGTAATTTCAAAAAAATTCCTACACACACGCAAGATCATGGTGATGCATAGCAACGAGAGGGGAGAGTGTGATCTACGTACCCTTGTAGATCGACAACGGAAGCGTTTGGTTGATGTAGCCGTACGTCTCCACGACCCGGCCGATCAAGCACCGAAACTACGGCACCTCCGAGTTCTAGCACACGTTCAGCTCGATGACGATCCCCGGACTCCGATCCAGCAAAGTGTCGGGGAAGAGTTCCGTCAGCATGACGGCGTGGTGACGATCTTGATGCACTACCGTCGCAGGGCTTCGCCTAAGCACCGCTACAATATTATCGAGGACTATGGTGGAAGGGGGCACCGCACACGGCTAAGAATATGATCACGTGGATCAACTTGTGTGTCAAGGGGTGCCCTCTGCCCCCGTATATAAAGGATCAAGGGGAGGAGGCCGGCCGGCCCTCTATGGCGTGCCAAGGAGGAGTCCTCCTCCTAGTAGGAGTAGGACTCCTACTCCTACTAGGAGGGGGAAAGAAGTGGGGAGGGAGAGGGAAAGGGGGGCGCCGCCACCCCCCCTCTCCTAGTCCAATTCGGACCAGGGGGAGGAGGCGCGCGGCCCACCTTTGGCTGCCCCTCTCTCTCTCCACTAAGGCCCATATGGCCCATTACTTCTCCCGGGGGGGTCCGGTAACCCTCCGGCTCTCCGGTTTTCTCCGAAATCACCCGGAACACTTCCGGTGTCCGAATATAGCCGTCCAATATATCAATCTTTATGTCTCAACCATTTCGAGACTCCTCGTCATGTCCGTGATCACATCCGGGACTCCGAACTAACTTCGGTACATCAAAACTCATAAACTCATAATATAACTGTCATCGAAACCTTAAGCGTGCGGACCCTACGGGTTCGAGAACAATGTAGACATGATCGAGACACGTCTCCGGTCAATAACCAATAGCGGAACCTGGATGCTCATATTGGCTCCTACATATTCTACGAAGATCTTTATCGGTCAGACCGCATAACAACATACGTTGTTCCCTTTGTCATCGGTATGTTACTTGCCCGAGATTCGATCGTCGGTATCCCATACCTAGTTCAATCTCGTTACCGGCAAGTCTCTTTACTCGTTCTGTAATACATCATCTCACAACTAACTCATTAGTTGCAATGCTTGCAAGGCTTATGTGATGTGTATTACCGAGAGGGCCCAGAGATACCTCTCCGACAATCGGAGTGACAAATCCTAATCTCTAAATACGCCAACCCAACATGTACCTTTGGAGACACCTGTAGAGCACCTTTATAATCACCCATTTACGTTGTGACGTTTGGTAGCACACAAAGTGTTCCTCCGGCAAACGGGAGTTGCATAATCTCATAGTCATAGGAACATGTATAAGTCATGAAGAAAGCAATAGCAACATACTAAACGATCGGGTGCTAAGCTAATGGAATGGGTCATGTCAATCAGATCATTCATCTAATGATGTGATCCCGTTAATCAAATAACAACTCTTTGTTTATGGCTAGGAAACATAACCATCTTTGATTAACGAGCTAGTCAAGTAGAGGCATACTAGTGACACTCTGTTTGTCTATGTATTCACACATGTATTATATTTCCGGTTAATACAATTCTAGCATGAATAATAAACATTTATCATGATATAAGGAAATAAATAATAACTTTATTATTGCCTCGAGGGCATATTTCCTTTAGTCTCCCACTTGCACTAGAGTCAATAATCTAGATTACACAGTAATGATTCTAACACCCATGGAGCCTTGGTGCTGATCATGTTTTGCTCGTGGAAGAGGCTTATTCAACGGGTCTGCAACATTCAGATCCGTATGTATCTTGCAAATCTCTATGTCTCCCACCTAGACTAGATCCCGGATGGAATTGAAGCGTCTTTTGATGTGCTTGGTTCTCTTGTGAAATCTGGATTCCTTTGCCAAGGCAATTGCACCAGTATTGTCACAAAAGATTTTCATTGGACCCGATGCACTAGGTATGACACCTAGATCGGATATGAACTCCTTCATCCAGACTCCTTCATTTACTGCTTCCGAAGCAGCTATGTACTCCGCTTCACATGTAGATCCCGCTACAATGCTTTGTTTAGAACTGCACCAACTGACAGCTCCACCGTTTAATATAAACACGTATCCGATTTGCGATTTAGAATCGTCCGGATCAGTGTCAAAGCTTGCATCAATGTAACCTTTTACGATGAGCTCTTTGTCACCTCCATATATGAGAAACATATCCTTAGTCCTTTTCAGGTATTTCAGGATGTTCTTGACCGATGTCCAGTGATCCACTCCTGGATCACTTTGGTACCTCCCTGCTAGACTTATAGCAAGGCACACATCAGGTCTGGTACACAGCATTGCATACATGATAGAGCCTATGGCTGAAGCATAGGGAACATCTTTCATTTTCTCTCTATCTTCTGCAGTGGTCGGGCATTGAGTCTTACTCAACTTCACACCTTGTAACACAGGCAAGAACCCTTTCTTTGCTTGATCCATTTTGAACTTCTTCAAAACTTTGTCAAGGTATGTGCTTTGTGAATGTCCAATTAAGCGTCTTGATCTATCTCTATAGATCTTAATGCCTAATATGTAAGCAGCTTCACCGAGGTCTTTCATTGAAAAACTCTTATTCAAGTATCCCTTTATGCTATCCAGAAATTCTATATCATTTCCAATTAGTAATATGTCATCCACATATAATATCAGAAATGCTACAGAGCTCCCACTCACTTTCTTGTAAATACAGGCTTCTCCAAAAGTCTGTATAAAACCAAATGCTTTGATCACACTATCAAAGCGTTTATTCCAACTCCGAGAGGCTTGCACCAGTCCATAAATGGATCGCTGGAGCTTGCACACTTTGTTAGCTCCCTTTCGATCGACAAAACCTTCTGGTTGCATCATATACAACTCTTCTTCCAGAAATCCATTCAGGAATGCAGTTTTTACATCCATCTGCCAAATTTGATAATCATAAAATGTGGCAATTGCTAACATGATTCAGACAGACTTAAGCATCGCTACGGGTGAGAAGGTCTCATCGTAGTCAATCCCTTGAACTTGCCGAAAACCTTTTGCGACAAGTCGAGCTTTGTAGACAGTAATATTTCCATCAGCGTCAGTCTTCTTCTTGAAGATCCATTTATTCTCAATTGCTTGCCGATCATCGGGCAAGTCAACCAAAGTCCATACTTTGTTCTCATACAAGGATCCCATCTCAGATTTCATGGCTTCAAGCCATTTTGCGGAATCTGGGCTCACCATCGCTTCTTCATAGTTTGTAGGTTCATCATGATCTAGTAGCATGACTTCCAGAACAGGATTACCGTACCACTCTGGCGCAGATCTCACTCTGGTTGATCTACGAGGTTCAGTAGTATCTTGTTCTGAAGTTTCATGATCATCATCATTAGCTTCCTCACTAACTGGTGTAGGTGTCACTGAAACAGTTTTCTGTGATGCACTACTTTCCAATAAGGGAGCAGGTACAGTTACCTCGTCAAGTTCTACTTTCCTCCCACTCACTTCTTTCGAGAGAAACTCCTTCTCCAGAAAGTTTCCGAACTTAGCAACAAAAGTCTTGCCTTCGGATCTGTGATAGAAGGTGTATCCAATAGTCTCCTTTGGATATCCTATGAAGACACATTTCTCCGATTTGGGTTCGAGCTTATCAGGTTGAAACTTTTTCACATAAGCATCGCAGCCCCAAACTTTCAGAAACGACAACTTTGGTTTCTTGCCAAACCACAGTTCATAAGGCGTCGTCTCAACGGATTTTGATGGTGCCCTATTTAACGTGAATGCGGCCGTCTCTAGAGCGTATCCCCAAAACGATAGCAGTAAATCAGTAAGAGACATCATAGATCGCACCATATCTAGTAAAGTATGATTACGACGTTCGGACACACCATTACGCTGTGGTGTTCCGGGTGGCGTGAGTTGCGAAACTATTCCACAATTTTTCAAATGTACACCAAACTCGTAACTCAAATATTCTCCTCCACGATCAGATCGTAGAAACTTTATTTTCTTGTTACGATGATTTTCAACTTCACTCTGAAATTCTTTGAACTTTTCAAACGTTTCAGACTTATGTTTCATTAAGTAGATATACCCATATCTGCTTAAGTCATCTGTGAAGGTGAGAAAATAACGATATCCGCCACGAGCCTCAATATTCATCAGACCACATACATCTGTATGTATGATTTCCAACAAATCTGTTGCTCTCTCCATAGTACCGGAGAACGGTGTTTTGGTCATCTTGCCCATGAGGCACGGTTCGCAAGTACCAAGTGATTCATAATCAAGTGGTTCCAAAAGTCCATTAGTATGGAGTTTCTTCATGCGCTTTACACCGATATGACCTAAACGGCAGTGCTGTTGGGGAACGTAGCAGAAAACAAAAATTTTCCTACGGTTTCACCAAGATCCATCTAGGAGTTCATCTAGCAACGAGTGATTAGATGCATCTACGTACCTTGTAGATCGCGAGCGGAAGCGTTCAAAGAACGTGGATGAGGGAGTCGTACTCGACGTGATTCGAATCACCGAAGATCCTAGCACCGAACGGACGGCACCTCCGCGTTCAACACACGTACGGAACAGTCACGTCTCCTTCTTCTTGATCCAGCAAGGGGGAAGGAGAGGTTGAGGGAGATGGCACCAGCAGCAGCACGACGGCGTGGTGATGATGGAGCTGCAGTACTCCGTCAGGGCTTCGCCAAGCGCTATGGAGGAGGAGGAAGTGTTGGAGAGGGAGAAGGAGGCAACCAAAAGCGTGGGATGAAAGCCCTCCTTCCCCCACTATATATAGGAGGGCCAAGGGGGGGCCGTCCCTAGGAGATCCAATCTCCTAGGGTGGGGCGGCGGCCAAGGGGGGTTTCCCTCCCCCCAAGGCACCTAGGAGGTGCCTTCCCCTCCTAGGACTCTTTCCCCTTGTAACCCTAGGCGCATGGGCCTCTTGGGGCTGGTGTCCTTGGCCCATGTAGGCCAAGGCGCACCCCCTACAGCCCATGTGCCCCCCCGGGACAGGTGGCCCCACCCGGTGGGCCCCCGGGACCCTTCCGGTGGTCCCGGTACAATACCGATAACCCCGAAACTTGTCCTGATAGCCGAAATAGTACTTCCTATATATAATTCTTTACCTCCAGACCATTCCGGAACTCCTCGTGACATCCGGGATCTCATCCGGGACTCCGAACAAAATTCGGGTTACTGCATATACATATCCCTACAACCCTAGCGTCACCGAACCTTAAGTGTGTAGACCCTACGGGTTCGGGAGACATGTAGACATGACCGAGATCGCTCTCCGGTCAATAACCAACAGCGGGATCTTGATACCCATGTTGGCTCCCACAAGCTCCACGATGATCTCATCGGATGAACCACGATGTCGAGGATTCAAGCAACCCCGTATGCAATTCCCTTTGTCAATCGGTATGTTACTTGCCCGAGATTCGATCGTCGGTATCCCAATACCTTGTTCAATCTCGTTACCGGCAAGTCACTTTACTCGTACCGTAATGCATGATCCCGTGACCAGACACTTGGTCACTTTGAGCTCATTATGATGATGCATTACCGAGTGGGCCCAGTGATACCTCTTCGTCATACGGAGTGACAAATCCCTGTCTTGATCCGTGTCAACCCAACAGACACTTTCGGAGATACCTGTAGTGCACCTTTATAGTCACCCAGTTACGTTGTGACGTTTGGTACACCCAAAGCACTCCTACGGTATCCGGGAGTTACACGATCTCATGGTCAAAGGAAAAGATACTTGACATTGGAAAAGCTCTAGCAAACGAACTACACGATCTTGCGCTATGCTTAGGATTGGGTCTTGTCCATCACATCATTCTCCTAATGATGTGATCTCGTTATCAATGACATCCAATGTCCATAGTCAGGAAACCATGACTATCTGTTGATCAACGAGCTAGTCAACTAGAGGCTTACTAGGGACATGTTGGTGTCTATTATTCACACATGTATTACGATTTCTGGATAATACAATTATAGCATGAATAAAGACAATTATCATGAACAAAGAAATATAATAATAATGCTTTTATTATTGCCTCTAGGGCATATTTCCAACAGTCTCCCACTTGCACTAGAGTCAATAATCTAGTTACATTGTGATGAATCGAACACCCATGGAATTCTGGTGTTGATCATGTTTTGCCCTAGGGAGAGGTTTAGTCAACGGATCTGCTACATTCAGGTCCGTATGTACTTTACAAATCTCTATGTCTCCATCTTGAACATTTTCACGAATGGAGTTGATGTAACGCCCTCGATGCGGCTATAGCTCCCACGTGTCGAGGCACGACTTAGAGACATAACCACATTGAAAGCAATGTCGCAAATCAGGCAATCATTACAACATCCCATGTAATACATAATAAAAGGGGGAGATAACATAGTTGGCTTACACTCGCCACGTCACATCAGAGTACATAAATAACATTCATCAAACAAACACTCATGGCCCGACTACGGCGCCAAAATGGAAAAGAACCCAACAAGCGACAAGGCCCTGAATCGAACCCCAACTAGGCACCACTACTGATCGTCGGGAAAGGAAACATAATAACGCTGAGAGTCCTCGTCGAACTCCCACTTGAGCTCGTACTCGTCACCTGGAGCGGAATCACCTGGACCTGCATCTGGAATTATAGTATCTGTGAGCCACAGGGACTCAGCAATCTCGTACCCTCGCGATCAAAACTATTTAAGCTTATAGGAAGGATAAGGCAAGTATGTGGAGCTGCAGCAAGCGACTAGCATATGTGGTGGCTAACTTATCCGCAAAAGAGAGCGAGAAGAGGAAGCAAGGCGCGAGCGAGAAACTAGAGGAACAACCTGCGCAAGCATAACTCCAACTCCGCGTCCACTTCCCGGACTCCGCCGAGAAGAGGCCATCACGGTAACACACACAGTTGATTCATTTTAATTAATTAGGGTTCAAGTTATCTACAACCGGACATTAACAAATTCCCATCTGCCCATAACCGCGGGCACGGCTTTCGAAAGTTCAATCCCTGCAGGGGAGTTCCAACTTAGCCCATGACAAGCTCTCACGGTCATCGAAGGAAAAGACCTCCTCCCAAGACGTTCTGATCAGACTCGGTATCTCGGTAACTCAAGACACTTCGACAGGTTAAAACAAGACCAGCAACACCGCCCGAATGTGCCAAAAAATCCTGATAGGAGCTGCACAAATCTCTTTCTCAGGGCACACTCAGATTGTCCTAGGTACGGGTAGGCCAGCCCAGAGTTTCCCCTGGTGGCCACCGGTAGCTGACAGGTGGACCAACACTCAGAGGAGCACTGGCCCGGGGGGGTTAAAATAAGATGACCCTTGAGTCTGCAGAACCCAAGGGAAAGAAAAGGCTAGGTGGCAAATGGTAAAACCAAGGTTGGGCATTGCTGGAAAGGCTTTAATCAAGGCAAAATATCAAGGGGTTCCCATTATAACCCAACCACGTAAGGAACGCAAATTCCGGGAACATAACACCGATATGACGGAAACTAGGGCGGCAAGAGTGGAACAAAACACTAGGCGAGAGGCCGAGCCTTCCACCCTTTACCAAGTATATAGATGCATTAAGATAACATAGCAATATAGTGATATCCCAACAAGCAAATAAAAGATGTTCCAATAGGAACGGCTCCAATCTTCACCTGCAACTAGCAACGCTATAAGAGGGGCTGAGCAAAGCGGTAACCTAGCCAATCAACGGTTTGCTAGGACAAGGTGGGTTAAAGGTTCAATCATGCAATTGGGAGGCTGACAAGCAAATGGTAGGCATCGTAGCATTGGCAAAGCAAAAGAGCGAGCAAACTAGCATAGCAAAGATAGTGGTGATTTCGAGGGTATGATCATCTTGCCTGCACAGTTGTCAGAGTTGACTGGATCCTCACAAGCAAACTCAACGGGCTCCTCGGTAGCAAACTCGTCTCCCGGCTCTACCCAACAAGACAAACAAGCAACAAGGATACAATCAACCACGTGCAAGACCAAGCAATATGATGAAATGATGACATGCTATGCGGGATGCGATGCAGGATGCAAAATACAAGATATGACAGGAAATGCATGAACCTGGCCTCAACTTGGAATTCCAAGGGTGCCACTGGATAGAGGGGATGAAATCGCTTGAAAACGATATAAAGATCATTGGAATCGGAGTTACGGTTTGGAAATGGCAAGCGTTTTAAGATATGACACCGGTCTGCGATTTACAGCAAGTAGGCATCTAAATGCAACGAAATGAACATGCTACAGCCACCAAACATGAAAACAAAATACATGGCAGTGATGTAAACAAGATGGTTAACAAAACACTAGCACTGAGCCATAGGCAAATTCATCCATTAAGAGGTTCAAACAAGCATGGCAAAAATGAATATGCAAAACAGATTCCAGACTTAGTGAAATTAATACTACCCTGAAATTTCAGATCACGATGCTCTCTCTGGAGCAGCAAAACAACATGATAAATGACCTGAACATGACAAGTAAGAACATGGAATGGAGATACTCAACAAGCTTAACAAAACACCCAAAGTGACCTGGGGTCAAAAGGGTTCACAAAATACTCTACCGAGCTCACGAACATAGCTCGAACACAATCAGTTTTCAGACTTAGTGAAAACTGAGACATGCAGAAATTTAACTCACGAAGGCATGTAAACGAGCTCGATGCACTCACCATGGTGCAAGTCATAGCAAGGCAAGCACATAACCAGAAAGAAGGCACAATATGCTAGCTACACATGGCAAGAACAAAGGCATAGAATGCATGGAACACTAACGGTAGCATCGGCAAAATCGCAAACAAGTTGACGATCTGCCCAGATTAACAACGAAGCAAAAGTTGAGCTTGATTGAGTCAACCTAGAGCACTCCACATATGCAAACAAAGAAATGGATGGGTAGAGCATAACATAAATATCAAAACTCCCTTACTGATCATCCTCAAAAGAGGCACGGATCACTAGGAAACAAGCTGAACATATGGCATCATGAACTAAAATATCCCAGACTTAGTGAAAACAACTAAGTCCCTGAAAACAGATCTCCCGGGTGCCTCTCTTTGCAAGCTTGCATAAGTCACCACACACATCCTAAAAATGCATGGGTTGCACCTCTGGAAAGAAGACAAAATGCTTAACAAAACATGTGAAGGACTCACAGGCATAGCATGCACACAATAATCATGGCAAAAATGACAAAAGTCTAAGATGAACTAGCAGATCTGACAATTAACTCACGAAGCCTCCTTCTACCAGCATTTTGGGAAACAAGATGAACTCAAATGCCAATGATGCAATGTAATGAAATGATGTACATGTCGAGACGAAGATTTTGATATATTATATGCCCAAATCGGAGCTACGGATGCAAAGTTACAGGGTCTCGAACAGGAGCATATGAAGTGAAAAAAATCCTGGGACTTGGCAAAAAAAAACCTCCCGGATTAGATCTAGGGTTTCGCACGAAAATCGAGGCGCGGCCGGCACTGTTCACCGAAGCTTCTCCGGCGAGGAAGCAGGGCTCCGGCGAGGAGGGAGTCGGCGCCGACGGCGGCTGCCGGACGGCGGGGTCGGCGGCGGCCGGAGCAAGGCCCCGCGGTGGCCGGAGCAGGAGCGAGGCGGCGGGCTCCCGCGGCGGCTCGAGCAGCGGGCTCCTGCGGCGCCTAGCCGGAGCAAGCGGCGCGCGGCGGCTCAGGCGGCTCGGGCGGCCGGCGGCGAGGAGGAGGGCGGCGGCTGGCGGTCGGCGGCGGCGGCGGAGCAGACGGGCTCGCGGGGGCCCGGTTTGTGCCTCCCGGGCCGGCGCGCGGGTGGCGGCGCGGCGAAGTGGGCGCGACGGCTCGGTGAATGGGGAGGAGACACGTGGCGCTGGCGGTCAGGTCGGACACGTCCGGCTCGCGCGGACGTTGTCCGGCGGCGGCGGGGGAGGGATGGATCTAGGGTTTCGAGGGGGAGGAGAGATCCGAAAATGGAGGGGGCTATTTATAGGCATAAGTAGAGCTAGGAGAGTCCAAATGAGGTGCGGTTTTCGGCCACGCGATCGTGATCGAACGCTCTAGGACATGGAGCAGAGTTTGGTGGGTTTTGGGCTAAATTGGAGGGGTGTTGGGCTGCAACACACACCAGGCCTTTTCGGTCCCTCGGTTAACCGTTGGAGTATCAAACGAAGTCCAAATGATACGAAACTTGACAGGCGGTCTACCGGTAGTAAACCAAGGCCGCATGACAAGTCTCGGTCCAATCCGGAAATGTTTAATCCCCACACACGAAAGAAAGCTAGAAATGACCATCGGAGGAGAATGAAGCGCCGAAATGCAAAACGGACAACGGGGAAAATGCTCGGATGCATGAGACGAACACGTATGCAAATGCAATGCACATGATGACATGATATGAGATGCATGAAAACGAAAACAACACACGGAGACAAAACCCGAACCCGAGAAATAAATATAACTTAACGCCGGAAACGGCAAGAGTTGGAGTACAAATTGGGAAAGTTATATCTGGGGCGTTACAGTTGAAGCGACGCTTGATGTGCCTTGTCTTCTTGTGAAACCTGGGCTCCTTGGCAAGTGCAATAGCTCCAGTGTTGTCACAAAAGAGTTTGATTGGCCCCGACGCATTGGGTATGACTCCTAGGTCGGTGATGAACTCCTTCACCCATATTGCTTCATGTGCTGCCTCCGAGGCTGCCATGTACTCCGCTTCACATGTAGATCCCGCCACGACGCCTTGCTTGCAACTGCACCAGCTTACTGCCCCACCATTCAAAATATACACGTATCCGGTTTGTGACTTAGAGTCATCCAGATCTGTGTCGAAGCTAGCGTCGACGTAACCCTTTACGACGAGCTCTTCGTCACCTCCATAAACGAGAAACATTTCCTTAGTCCTTTTCAGGTACTTCAGGATATTCTTGACCGCTGTCCAGTGTTCCTTGCCGGGATTACTTTGGTACCTTCCTACCAAACTTACGGCAAGGTTTACATCAGGTCTGGTACACAGCATGGCATACATAATAGAACCTATGGCTGAGGCATAGGGGATGACACTCATCTCTTCTATATCTTCTGCCGTGGTCGGGCATTGAGCTGAGCTCAATCTCACACCTTGCAAAACAGGCAAGAACCCTTTCTTGGACTGATCCATTTTGAACTTCTTCAAAATCTTATCAAGGTATGTGCTTTGTGAAAGACCTATGAGGCGTCTTGATCTATCTCTATAGATCTTGATGCCTAATATATAAGCAGCTTCTCCAAGGTCCTTCATTGAAAAACTCTTATTCAAGTAGGCCTTGATGCTGTCCAAGAGTTCTATATCATTTCCCATCAAAAGTATGTCATCTACATATAGTATGAGAAATGCTACAGAGCTCCCACTCACTTTCTTGTAAACGCAGGCTTCTCCATAAGTCTGCGTAAACCCAAACGCTTTGATCATCTCATCAAAGCGAATGTTCCAACTCCGAGATGCTTGCACCAGCCCATAAATCGAGCGTTGGAGCTTGCACACCTTGTTAGCATTCTTAGGATCGACAAAACCTTCCGGCTGCATCATATACAACTCTTCCTTAAGGATACCATTAAGGAATGCCGTTTTGACGTCCATTTGCCATATATCATAATCGTAGAACGCGGCAATTGCTAACATGATTCGGACGGACTTTAGCTTCGCCACCGGTGAGAAAGTCTCATCGTAGTCAACTCCTTGAACTTGTCGATAACCCTTAGCGACAAGCCGAGCTTTATAGATGGTCACATTACCATCCGCGTCTGTCTTCTTCTTAAAGATCCATTTATTTCCTATGGCTCGCCGTTCAACGGGCAAGTCAGTCAAAGTCCATACTTCATTTTCATACATGGATCCTATCTCGGATTTCATGGCTTCTAGCCATTTGTCGGAATCCGGACCCGCCATCGCTTCTTCATAGTTCGAAGGTTCACCGTTGTCTAACAACATGATTTCCAAGACAGGGTTGCCGTACCACTCTGGTGCGAAACGTGTCCTTGTGGACCTTCGAATTTCAGTAGGAGCTTGATCAGAAGTATCTTGATCATCATCATTAACTTCCTCTCTAGTCGGTGCAGGCACCTCAGGAACATTTTCTTGAGTTGCGCCATTTTCCGGTTCAAGAGGTAATACTTCATCAAGTTCTACTTTCCTCCCACTTACTTCTTTCGAGAGAAACTCTTTCTCTAGAAAGGACCCATTCTTGGCAATAAAGATCTTGCCTTCGGATCTGAGGTAGAAGGTATACCCAATAGTTTCTTTAGGGTATCCTATGAAGACGCATTTTTCCGACTTGGGTTCGAGCTTTTCAGGTTGAAGTTTCTTGACATAAGCATCGCATCCCCAAACTTTTAGAAACAACAGCTTAGGTTTCTTCCCAAACCATAATTCATACGGGGTCGTCTCAACGGATTTTGACGGAGCCCTATTTAAAGTGAATGCGGCAGTCTCTAAAGCATAGCCCCAAAAGGATAGCGGTAAATCGGTAAGAGACATCATAGATCGTACCATATCTAATAGAGTGCGATTACGATGTTCGGACACACCATTACGCTGAGGTGTTCCAGGCGGCGTGAGTTGTGAAACTATTCCAAATTTTCAAGTGTGTGCCAAATTCGTGACTCAAGTATTCTCCTCCACGATCTGATCGTAGAAACTTGATTTTCCTGTCACGTTGATTCTCAACCTCACTCTGAAATTCCTTGAACTTTTCAAAGGTTTCGGAATTGTGTTTCATTAAGTAGATATACCCATATCTACTCAAATCATCAGTGAGGGTGAGAACATAACGATAGCCACCGTGAGCCTCAACACTCATTGGACCGCACACATCAGTATGTATGATTTCCAATAAGTTGGTTGCTCGCTCCATTGTTCCTGAGAACGGAGTCTTGGTCATTTTTCCCATGAGGCATGGTTCGCACGTGTCAAATGATTCATAATCAAGAGACTCTAAAAGTCCATCTGCATGGAGCTTCTTCATGCGTTTGACACCTATGTGACCAAGGCGGCAGTGCCACAAGTATGTGGGACTATCATTATCAACTTTACATCTTTTGGTACTCACACTATGAATATGTGTAGCATTACGCTCGAGATTCATTAAGAATAAACCATTGACCATCGGAGCATGACCATAAAACATATCTCTCATATAAATAGAACAACCATTATTCTCGGATTTAAATGAGTAGCCATCTAGTATTAAACGAGATCCTGATACAATGTTCATGCTCAAACTTGGCACTAAATAACAATTATTGAGGTTTATAACTAATCCCGTAGGTAAATGTAGAGGTAGCGTGCCGACGGCGATCACATCGACCTTGGAACCATTCCCGACGCGCATCGTCACCTCGTCCTTCGCCAGTCTCCGCTTATTCCGCAGCTCCTGCTGTGAGTTACAAATATGAGCAACGGCACCGGTATCAAATACCCAGGAGTTACTACGAGTACTGGTAAGGTACACATCAATTACATGTATATCAAATATACCTTTGGTGTTGCCGGCCTTCTTGTTCGCTAAGTATTTGGGGCAGTTCCGTTTCCAGTGACCCTTCCCTTTGCAATAAAAGCACTCCGTCTCAGGCTTGGGTCCATTCTTTGACTTCTTCTCGGCAGCTTGCTTGCCGGGCGCGGCAACTTCCTTGCCGTCCTTCTTGAAGTTCTTTTTACCCTTGCCCTTCTTGAACTTAGTGGTTTTATTCACCATCAACACTTGATGTTCCTTATTGACTTCTACCTCCGCTGATTTCAACATAGCAAATACTTCAGGAATGGTCTTTTCCATCCCCTGCATATTGAAGTTCATCACAAAGCTCTTGTAGCTTGGTGGAAGCGACTGGAGGATTCTGTCAATGACCGCATCATCCGGGAGATTAACTCCCAGCTGAGTCAAGCGGTTATGTAACCCAGACATAGTGAGTATGTGCTCACTGACAGAACTATTTTCCTCCATCTTACAGCTGAAGAATTTATCGGAGACTTCATATCTCTCGATCCGGGCATGAGCTTGAAAAACCATTTTCAGCTCTTCGAACATCTCATATGCTCCATGTCTCTCAAAACGCTTTTGGAGCCCCGGCTCTAGGCTGTAAAGCATGCCGCACTGAACGAGGGAGTAGTCATCAGCACGTGTCTGCCAAGCGTTCATAACGTCTTGGTTCTGTGGGACGGGTGGATCACCTAGCGGTGCTTGTAGGACATAATCTTTCTTGGCAGCTATGAGGATGATCCTCAGGTTCCGGACCCAGTCCGTATAGTTGCTGCCATCGTCTTTCAGCTTGGTTTTCTCTAGGAACGCGTTGAAGTTGAGGACTCGTTGGCCATTTGATCTACAAGACATATTGTAAAGATTTTAGACTAAGTTCATGATAATTAAGTTCATCTAATCAAATTATTCAATGAACTCCCACTTAGATAGACATCCCTCTAGTCATCTAAGTGTTACACGATCCGAGTCGACTAGGCCGTGTCCAATCATCACGTGAGACGGACTAGTCATCGTCGGTGAACATCTTCATGTTGACCGTATCTTCTATACGACTCGTGTTCGACCTTTCGGTCTCTGTGTTCCGAGGCCATGTCTGTACATGCTAGGCTCGTCAAGTTAACCCTAAGTGTTTTGCATGTGTAAAACTGTCTTACACCCGTTGTATGTGAATGTAAGGATCTATCACACCCGATCATCACGTGGTGCTTCGAAACGACGAACTTTAGCAACGGTGCACAGTTAGGGGAAGAACACTTCTTGAAATTGTTGTAAGGGATCATCTTATTTACTACCGTCGTTCTAAGCAAACAAGATGCAAAACATGATAAACATCACATGCAATCAAATAATAATAGTGACATGATATGGCCAATATCACACAGCTCCTTTGATCTCCATCTTGGGGCTCCATGATCATCTTGTCACCGGCATGACACCATGATCTCCATCATCATGATCTCCATCATTGTGTCTCCATGAAGTTGCTCGCCAACTATTACTTCTACTACTATGGCTAACGCGTTTAGCAATAAAGTAAAGTAATTTACATGGCGTCCTCAATGACACGCAGGTCATATAAAATAAAGACAACTCCTATGGCTCCTGCCGGTTGTCATACTCATCGACATGCAAGTCGTGATTCCTATTACAATAGCATGAACATCTCATACATCACATATAGATCATTCATCATTCATCACAACTTTGGCCATATCATATCACAAAGCACTTGCTGCAAAAACAAGTTAGACGTCCTCTAATTGTTGTTGCAAGTTTTACGTGGCTGAAGTAGGGTTCTAGCAAGAACGTTTTCTTACCTACGTGAAAGCCACAACGTGATTTGTCAACTTATATTTACCCTTCATAAGGACCCTTTTCATCGAATCCGCTCCAACTAAAGTAGGAGAGACAGACACCCGCCAGCCACCTTATGCAAGAAGTGCATGTTAGTCGGTGGAACCGGTCTCACGTAAGCATACGTGTAAGGTTGGTCCGGGCCGCTTCATCCCACAATACCGTTGAAACAAGATAAGACTAGTAGCGGCAAGAAAGTTGACAACATCTACGCCCACAACAAATTGTGTTCTACTCGCGCAAGAAGAACTACGCAAAGACCTAGCTCATGATGCCACTGTTGGGGAACGTAGCAGAAAACAAAAATTTTCCTACGGTTTCACCAAGATCCATCTAGGAGTTCATCTAGAAACGAGTGATTAGATGCATCTACGTACCTTGTAGATCGCGAGCGGAAGCGTTCAAAGAACGTGGATGAGGGAGTCGTACTTGACGTGATTCGAATCACCGAAGATCCTAGCACCGAACGGACGGCACCTCTGCGTTCAACACACGTACGGAACAGTCACGTCTCCTTCTTGATCCAGCAAGGGGGAAGGAGAGGTTGAGGGAGATGGCACCAGCAGCAGCACGACGGCGTGGTGATGATGGAGCTGCAGTACTCCGTCAGGGCTTCGCCAAGCGCTATGGAGGAGGAGGAAGTGTTGGAGAGGGAGAAGGAGGCAACCAAAAGCGTGGGATGAAAGCCCTCCTTCCCCCACTATATATAGGAGGGCCAAGGGGGGCGCCGGCCCTAGAAGATCCAATCTCCTAGGGTGGGGCGGCGGCCAAGGGGGGTTTCCCTCCCCCCCAAGGCACCTAGGAGGTGCCTTCCCCTCCTAGGACTCTTTCCCCTTATAACCCTAGGCACATGGGCCTCTTGGGGCTGGTGCCCTTGGCCCATGTATGCCAAGGCGCACCCCCTACAGCCCATGTGGCCCCCCGGGACAGGTGGCCCCACCCGGTGGGCCCCCGGGACCCTTCCGGTGGTCCCGGTACAATACCGATAACCCCGAAACTTGTCCCGATAGCCGAAATAGTACTTCCTATATATAATTCTTTACCTCCGGACCATTCCGGAACTCCTCGTGACGTCCGGGATCTCATCCGGGACTCCGAACAACATTCGGGTTACTGCATATACATATCCCTACAACCCTAGAGTCACCGAACCTTAAGTGTGTAGACCCTACGGGTTCGGGAGACATGTAGACATGACCGAGATCGCTCTCCGGTCAATAACCAACAGCCGTTTCATGAAGTATCCCTTTGTTCCCTTGCCCTTCTTGAAACTAGTGGTTTCACCAACCATCAACAATTGATGCTCCTTCTTGATTTCTACTTTCGTGGTGTCAAACATCGCGAATATCTCAAGGATCATCATATATGTCCCTGATATATTATAGTTCATCACGAAGCTCTAGCAGCTTGGTGGTAATGACTTCGGAGAAACATCACTATCTCATCTGGAAGATCAACTCCCACTCGATTCAAGCGATTGTTGTACTCAGACAATCTAAGCACAAGTTCAACAATTGAGCTTTTCTCCTTAGTTTGTAGGCTAAGAAAATCGTCGGAGGTCTTATACCTCTTGACGTGGGCACGAGCCTGAAATCCCAATTTCAGCCCTCAAAACATCTCATATGTTTTGCGACGTTTCAAAAACATCTTTGGTGCCTCAATTCTAAACCGTTTAACTGAACTATCACGTAGTTATCAAAATGTGTATGTCAGATGTTCGCAACATCCACAGACGACGTTCCAGGTTCAGCACACTGAGCAGTTCATTAAGGACATAAGCCTTCTATGAAGCAATGAGGACAATCCTCAGTTTACGGACCTAGTCCGCATAATTGCTACTATCAACTTTCAACTAAATTTTCTCTAGGAACATATCTAAACAGTAGAACTGAAGCGCGAGCTACGACATAATTTGCGAAGACCTTTTGACTATGTTCAGGATAAACAAGTTCATCTTATGAACTCCCACTCAGATAGACATCCCTCTAGTCATCTAAGTGATTACATGATCCGAGTCAACTAGGCCGTGTCCGATCATCACGTGAGACGGACTAGTCATCATCGGTGAACATCTTCATGTTGATCGTATCTACCATACGACTCATGCTCGACCTTTCGGTCTTCTGTGTTCCGAGGCCATGTCTGTACATGCTAGGCTCGTCAAGTTAACCCTAAGTGTTTTGCATGTGTAAAACTGTCTTACACCCGTTGTATGTGAACGTAAGGATCTATCACACCCGATCATCACGTGGTGCTTCGAAACGACGAACTTTAGCAATGGTGCACAGTTAGGGGAGAACACTTCTTGAAATTGTTGTAAGGGATCATCTTATTTACTACCGTCATTCTAAGCAAATAAGATGTATAAACATGATAAACATCACATGCAATCAAACAATAGTGACATGATATGGCCAATATCATATAGCTCCTTTGATCTCCATCTTGGGGCTCCATGATCATCTTGTCACCGGCATGACACCATGATCTCCATCATCATGATCTCCATCATCGTGTCTTCATGAAGTTGTCTCGCCAACTATTACTTCTACTTCTATGGCTACCGGTTAGCAATAAAGTAAAGTAATTACATGACGTTTATGTTGACACGCAGGTCATAAATAAAGACAACTCCTATGGCTCCTGCTGGTTGTCATACTCATCGACATGCAAGTCGTGATTCCTATTACAAGAACATGATCAATCTCATACATCACATATATCATTCATCACATCCTTTTGGCCATATCACATCACATAGCATACCCTGCAAAAACAAGTTAGACGTCCTCTAATTGTTGTTTGCATGTTTTACGTGGCTGCTATGGGTTTCTAGCAAGAACGTTTCTTACCTACGCAAAACCACAACGTGATATGCCAATTGCTATTTACCCTTCATAAGGACCCTTTTCATCGAATCCGATCCGACTAAAGTGGGAGAGACTGGCACCCGCTAGCCACCTTATGCAACTAGTGCATGTCAGTCGGTGGAACCTGTCTCACGTAAGAGTACGTGTAAGGTCGGTCCGGGCCGCTTCATCCCACGATGCTGCCGAATCAAGATAAGACTAGTAACGGCAAGCGTATTGAACAAAATCAACGCCCACAACTACTTTGTGTTCTACTCGTGCATAGAAACTACGCATAGACCTAGCTCATGATGCCACTGTTGGGGAACGTAGCAGAAATTCAAAATTTTCCTACGTGTCACCAAGATCTATCTATGGAGAGACCAGCAACGAGGGGAAGGAGAGTGCATCTACATACCCTTGTAGATCGCTAAGCGGAAGCGTTCAAGTGAACGGGGTTGATGGATTCGTACTCGTCGTGATTCAAATCACCGGAGATCCTAGTGCCGAACGGACGGCACCTCCGCGTTCAACACACGTACAGCCCGACGATGTCTCCCACGCCTTGATCCAGCAAGGAGAGAGGGAGAGGTTGAGGAAGACTCCATCCAGCAGCAGCACAACAGCGTGGTGGTGATGGAGGAGCGTGGCAATCCCTGCAGGGCTTCGCCAAGCACCGCGAGATATGAGGAGAAAGAGAGGGAGGGCTGCACCAACAGGCAGAGATCAGATCGCGTGTTATGGGCAGCCCCAGGCCTCACTATATATAGGGGAGAGGGAGGAGGGTGCGCCCCCTCTAGGGTTCCCACCCCTAGAGGGGCGACAGCCCTAGATGGGCCTTGGGGTGGCGGCCAAGGGAGGATTCCCTCCCCCCAAGGCACCTAGGAGGTGCCTTCCCCTCCTAGGACTCTTCCTTTAGGGTTTCCCCACACTAGGCGCATGGGCCCTAGGGGAAAGTGGCGCCCCAGCCCACTTTGGGCTGGATCCCTTTCCCACTTCAGCCCATGGGACCCTCCGGGATAGGTGGCCCCACCCGGTGGACCCCCGGGACCCTTCCGGTGGTCCCGGTACAATACCGATGACCCCGAAACTTGTCCCGATGGCCGAAATAGGACTTCCTATATATAAATCTTTACCTCCGGACCATTCCGGAACTCCTCGTGACGTCCGGGATCTCATCCGGGACTCCGAACAACATTCGGTAACCACATACAAACTTCCTTTATAACCCTAGCGTCATCGAACCTTAAGTGTGTAGACCCTACGGGTTCGGGAACCATGCAGACATGACCGAGACGTTCTCCAGTCAATAACCAACAGCGGGATCTGGATACCCATGTTGGCTCCCACATGTTCCACGATGATCTCATCGGATGAACCACGATGTCAAGGACTTAATCAATCCCGTATACAATTCCCTTTGTCTAGCGGTATTGTACTTGCCCGAGATTCGATCGTCGGTATCCCTATACCTTGTTCAATCTCGTTACCGGCAAGTCTCTTTACTCGTTCCGTAACACATCATCCCGTGATCAACTCCTTGATCACATTGTGCACATTATGATGATGTCCTACCGAGTGGGCCCAGAGATACCTCTCCGTTTACACGGAGTGACAAATCCCAGTCTCGATTCGTGCCAACCCAACAGACACTTTCGGAGATACCTGTAATGTACCTTTATAGCCATCCAGTTACGTTGTGACGTTTGGCACACCCAAAGCACTCCTACGGTATCCGGGAGTTGCACAATCTCATGGTCTAAGGAAATGATACTTGACATTAGAAAAGCTTTAGCATACAAACTACACGATCTAGTGCTATGCTTAGGATTGGGTCTTGTCCATCACATCATTCTCCTAATGATGTGATCCCGTTATCAATGACATCCAATGTCCATGGTCAGGAAACCGTAACCATCTATTGATCAACGAGCTAGTCAACTAGAGGCTTACTAGGGACATGGTGTTGTCTATGTATCCACACATGTATCTGAGTTTCCTATCAATACAATTATAGCATGGATAATAAACGATTATCGTGAACAAGGAAATATAATAATAACTAATTTATTATTGCCTCTAGGGCATATTTCCAACACCCTCTGCCCCCGTATATAAAGGATCAAGGGGAGGAGGCCGGCCGGCCCTCTATTGCGCGCCAAGGAGGAGTCCTCCTCCTAGTAGGAGTAGGACTCCTACTAGGAGGAGGAAAGAAGTGGGGAGGGAGAGGGAAAGGGGGGCGCCGCCCCCCCTCTCCTCGTCCAATTCGGACCAGGAGGGAGGAGGCGCGCGGCCCACCTTTGGCTGCCCCTCTCTCTCTCCACTAAGGCCCATATGGCCCATTACTTCTCCCGGGGGGTTCCGGTAACCCTCCGGCTCTCCGGTTTTCTCCGAAATCACCCGGAACACTTCCGGTGTCCGAATATAGCCGTCCAATATATCAATCTTTATGTCTCAACCATTTCGAGACTCCTCGTCATGTCCGTGATCACATCCGGGACTCTGAACTAACTTCGGTACATCAAAACTCATAAACTCATAATATAACTGTCATCGAAACCTTAAGCGTGCGGACCCTACGGGTTCGAGCATAATGTAGACATGATCGAGACACGTCTCCGGTCAATAACCAATAGAGGAACCTGGATGCTCATATTGGCTCCTACATATTCTACGAAGGTCTTTATCGGTCAGACCGCATAACAACATACGTTGTTCCCTTTGTCATCGGTATGTTACTTGCCCGAGATTCGATCGTCGGTATCCCATACCTAGTTCAATATCGTTACCGGCAAGTCTCTTTACTCGTTTTGTAATACATCATCTCACAACTAACTCATTAGTTGCAATGCTTGCAAGGCTTATGTGATGTGTATTACCGAGAGGGCCCAGAGATACCTCTCCGACAATCGGAGTGACAAATCCTAATCTCGAAATACGCCAACCCAACATGTACCTTTGGAGACACCTGTAGAGCACCTTTATAATCACCCATTTACATTGTGACGTTTGGTAGCACACAAAGTGTTCCTCCGGCAAACGGGAGTTGCATAATCTCATAGTCATAGGAACATGTATAAGTCATGAAGAAAGCAATAGCAACATACTAAACAATCGGGTGCTAAGCTAATGGAATGGGTCATGTCAATCAGATCATTCATCTAATGATGTGATCCCGTTAATCAAATAACAACTCTTTGTTTATGGCTAGGAAACATAACCATCTTTGATTAACGAGCTAGTCAAGTAGAGGCATACTAGTGACACTCTGTTTGTCTATGTATTCACACATGTATTATGTTTCTAGTTAATACAATTCTAGCATGAATAATAAACATTTATCATGATATAAGGAAATAAATAATAACTTTATTATTGCCTCTAGGGCATATTTTCTTCAACAGCGGGTTGCGGGAGAGTGGACCGCTGTAGATAGAGGAAGGAAGGTGATGGAGATGTTGGTGAAGATGGCGAAGGTGTTGGAGTAGATCGCGGTGATGATGATGATGGCCACGACAGCGTTCCGGCACCACCGAAAGAGAAGGGGAGAGGGGCCCCCTTCGTCTTCTTCTTCCTTGACCTCCTTCCTAGATGGGAGAAGGGTTTCCCCTCTGGTCCTTGGCCTCCATGGCATGGGAGGGGCGAGAGCCCCTCCGAGATTGGATCTGTCTCTCTGTCTCTCTCTGTTTCAGCGTTCTCAGATTCTTCCCTTTCACCGTTTCTTATATTCCCGGAGATCCGTAACTCCGATTGGGCTGAAATTTTGACACGATCTCTATCCGGAAATTAGCTTTCTTGTGGCGAAAGAAGGGCACCAACCGCCTTACGGGTGGCCCACGAGGGTCAGGGGCCTGCCCAGGGGTGGCAGGCGCGCCCCCTGCCTCATGGCCACCTCAGGCCCCCTTTCTTACCACTTCCTTCATCTTAGGATTCAGCCATCGTTGATGATCACGAACTGGTTTGGCATCTTCCTCTAAATTTATTTTGTGTTGACATAGAGTGGGACTAATGCCCTTAAGATCATCAAGAGTATATCCAATAGTAGCATGGTGCTTCTTCAGAGTTTTCAATAATCTCTCTTCCTCATGCTCTGAAAGGTTAGCACTAATAATAACATGAATATCTTTTTCTCATCAAGATAAGCATATTTAAGAGTATCAGGTAACGGTTTAAGCTCAAACACGGGATCACCCTTGGGTGGAGGAGGATCCCCTAGGATTTCAACAGGCAAATTGTGTTTCAGGATGGGTTCCTGTTTAAAGAATACTTCATCTATTTCACTTCTTTCATTCATGAACATATCATTTTCATGGTCTAGCAAATAGTGTTCTAAAGGATCACTAGGAGGTACGGCAATAGAAGCAAGACCAATAATTTCATCTTTACTAGGCAATTCCTCTTCAAGGTGTTGTCTATGAAATTTAGAGAAATTAAATTCATGAGACATATCACCTAAACCAATAGTAACAACATCCTTTTTGTAATCTATCTTAGCATTAACAGTGTTCAAGAAGGGTCTACCAAATATAATGGGACAAAAGCTATCTTGTGGGGAACCAAGAACAAGAAAATTAGCAGGATATTTAGTTTTCCCACACAAGACTTCAACATCTCTAACAATTCCAATTGGTGAAATAGTATCTCTATTGGCAAGTTTAATTGTGACATCAATATCTTCTATCTCAGCAGGTGCAATATCATGCATAATTTCTTTGTATAAGTCATGAGGTATAGTACTGGCACCCATATCACATAAGCCATGATAACAATGATCTCCTATTTTAACAGAAATAACAGGCATGCCTGCCAAAGATCTAGGTTTATCTTTAGCACAAGGTTTAGTAATTCTAGCAGTCTCATCATAGAAATGAATAACATGCCCATCAATATTATCAAACAAGAGATATTTAACAATAGCAATATTAGGTTCAACTTTAATTTGCTCAAGAGGTGTATAAGTTCTAATATTGCTTTTACGAACCATAGTTGAAGCTTTAGTATGATCCTTTATCCTAATAGGGAAAGGTGGTTTCTCAACATAAGAAGTAGGAACAATAGGATCATTATAAGTGATAGTCTTTTCTTCAACTTTAATAGGTGCAGCTATTTTTACTTCTATGGGAGGATGATATTTAAACCACTTCTACCTAGGGAGATCAACATGAGTAGCAAAAGATTCATAGAAAGAAGCTACTATCTCAGAGTCAAGTCCATATTTAATGCTAAATTTACGGAAAACATCAGTATCCATAAAGATTTAACACAATCAAATTTAGGTGTCATACCTGACTCCTTACCTTCGTCGAGGTCCCAATCTTCAGAGTTGCGTTTAATTCTTTCCAATAAATCCCATTTGAATTCAATAGTCTTCGTCATAAAAGAGCCAGCACAAGAAGTATCGAGCATGGTGCGATTGTTATCAGAAAGTCGAGCATATAAATTTTGAATAATCATTTCTCTTGAGAGCTCATGATTGGGGCATGAATATAACATTGATTTAAGCCTCCCCCAATCTTGAGCGATACTTTCTCCTTCGTGAGGCCAAACATTATATATATAATTGCGATCACGATGAACAAGATGCATAGGATAAAACTTCTGATGAAATTCCAATTTCAATCGTTTGTAGTTCCATGACCCCGTATCATCACATAGCCTATACCATGTCAATGCATCTTCCTTCAAAGATAAAGGGAAGACCTTCTTCTTAGTAACATCTCCGGATACACCTGCAAGCTTAAATAATCCACAAACTTCATCCACATATATTAGGTGCTCATCAGGATGCGTTGTTCCGTCTCCTGCAAAAGGATTAGCCAGCAGTTTTTCTATCATACCCGAAGGAATTTCAAAGCAGACATTTTCATTTTCAGTAGGTTGAGGAGCAACTCTTTGCTCTACTGGTCGGGGTGAAGATACCCCGAACAAGCCCCTCATAGGATTACTTTCCATAGTAACAAGTGATAGTAAATTTTAGCACACTATATAAATTTTTCCTTACCAAATTCCACCTACCAAAGGCGCTTCACTCCCTGGCAACGGCGCCAGAAAAGAGTCTTGATGACCCACAAGTATAGGGGATCTATCGTAGTCCTTTCGATAAGTAAGAGTGTCGAACCCAACTAGGAGCAGAAGGAAATGATAAGCGGTTTTTAGCAAGGTATTCTCTGCAAGCACTGAAATAATAGGTAACAGATAGTTTTGTGATAGGATAATTTGTAACGAGTAACAAGTAACAAAAGTAAATAAAGTGCAGAAAGGTGGCCCAATCCTTTTTGTAGTAAAGGACAAGCCTGGACAAACTCTTATATGATGTAAAGCGCTCCCAAGGACACATGGGAATATCGTCAAGCTAGTTTTCATCACGATCATATGATTCGCGTTCGGTACTTTGATAATTTGGTATGTGGGTGTACCGGTGCTTGGGTACTGTCCTTACTTGGACAAGCATCCCACTTATGATTAACCTCTATTGCAAGCATCCGCAACTACAACAAAAGTATTAAGGTAAACGTAACCATAGCATGAAACATATGGATCCAAATCAGCCCCTTATGAAGCAACGCATAAACTAGGGTTTAAGCTTCTGTCACTCTAGCAACCCATCATCTACTTATTACTTCTCAATGCCTTCCTCTAGGCCCAAATAATGGTGAAGTGTCATGTAGTCGACGTTCACATAACACCACTAGAGGAGAGACAATATACATCTCATCAAAATATCGAACGAATACTAAATTCACATGACTACTAATAGCAAGACTTCTCCCATGTCCTCAGGAACAAACGTAACTACTCACAAAGCATATTCATGTTCATAATCAGAGGGGTATTAATATGCATATAGGATCTGAACATATGATCTTCCACCAAATAAACCAACTAGCATCAACTACAAGGAGTAATTAACACTACTAGCAACCCACAGGTACCAATCCTAGACTTGGAGACAAGAATTGGATACAAGAGATGAACTAGGGTTTTGAGAGGAGATTGTGCTGGTGAAGATGTTGATGGAGATTGCCCTCTCCCGATGAGAGGAGCGTTGGTGATGACGATGGCGATGATTTCCCTCTCCCGGAGGGAAGTTTCCCCGGCAGAACAGCTCCGCCAGAGCCCTAGATTGGTTCTGCCAAGGTTCCGCCTCGTGGCGGCGGAGTCTCGTCTGGAAAGATGGCTTATGATTTTTTCCTCATCGAAAGACTCCATATAGCAGAAGATGGCCATCGGAGGGCCACCAGGTGGCCCACGAGGTAGGGGGCGCCTAGGGAGTAGGGCGCGCCCCCCACCCTCGTGGGCAGGGTGTGCCCCCTGGTGAACTTCTTGCGCTCGGTATTTTTTATATATTCTGAAAACGTCTTCCGTGAAGTTTCAAGACTTTTGGAGCTGTGCAGAATAGGTCTCTAATATTTGCTCCTTTTCCAGCCCAGAATCTCAGCTGCCGGCATTCTCCCTCTTTATGTAAACCTTGTAAAATAAGAGAGAATAGGCATAAGTATTGTGACATAATGTGTAATAACAGCCCATAATGCAATAAATATCGATATAAAAGGATGATGCAAAATGGACGTATCAATGGGCAACGATGTTATCTCTTTGACCCCGTAACAAACACTTCAGTTATTTTCTCTATGTATGGTGTAACATATCTCACATGTTAATGGAATAGTATTTGGCATGCTTTAGGATTTACAACAAATTATGTTGTTTTTTTACGGTTTTGCTTCAACTTTGCTAACTCCCTATGGCCTGGACAAAGACTGATAGTGATCATGTTTGTTCAAAGGCTAGAGCCTCCAATAAGCAATCCTAGTAATCAAGAGGATCTGAACAGTTCATTACTTTATTGTTTCCTAGTTGGGATTCATTTTTTGCTACACATCTTAAATCAGTAGTATGACTGATAAGTGCTAACCAAGGTAAGCATTCGAATTAATGTTTATTGTGTGTACACAAGCATCATTCATAAATGACAACTAAACCTCCAAAGGCCAAAAAGCCATAGCCATATATGAAGATGCAAACTTGTTCATACGATAGGCATGACAAAGTTCAAGATTAGAAGGTTGGATGGCTAAGTTGCAAAGGAACTAAAATGTCCCCATTGTTGTAAGTTGGATGTAAATGCAAGATAGGTTAGATGGTCATTGGATGATTAAAACTAAGAAAACTAAAATTGCAAAAAAAATGGTAACAATAACAGCTTCTTTGGACTGTAGGAATAGGAAAAAACGCTGGATTGAGATGACATGTACCCTAGAATCCTACAAGATTTTGAAACATAGGATTCCTGCAGTAAGTGTCTTTGGATGGTGCATTACAATGCAACATAGGAATTCGCGGGGGGGGGGGGGGGGTGAGAGAGAGTAGGGAGAGATAGAGTGAGATGCATTGTACTTTTCAAAGGAGGTTTGCCTATAGGATGGGGGCATAGGAAATTGGGAGACTCAATCCGGAATTTGGTAGACTCAATCCTATGATCCAAAGGATTCCATAGAAAAAAAAATCCTTAGATTTGAATCCTCCAAAATTCCTTCAAAGAGGCCCTAACTGAATTATTCATTGGGCTGGGTGCAGCCACCGGGTTTTTTTTTTTTTTGAGGGGGTAGCCACCGGGTAAGTAGGGTGGGTCTGTTTAACTCGCAGGCCCGTTTAACCTAACCACACCTTTCTTTCGGCCCAGCAAGCCCAGGTTATCCACCCGGTCACGACGTATACTGTATACAAGCCCGAAACCTAAGCAGGCACACCAAAGGACAAGAGCGCAAAACCCCCACCACGGACCCTCGCCGTCGCTGTCTCCGTCTCCCATCTCGCCGGCGCTAGCTAGGGCACCGGTCGCCCTCCCCCTCCGACGATGTCGACGCCCTCTGATCCAGCGGCGTCCGCCCAGCCCCCCTCCACCGCGGCCACCTCCAGCAGCGGCCTCACCTTCAAGCTCCACCCCCTCGTCATCGTGAACGTCTCCGACCACTACACCCGCGTCAAGGCCCAGGCCTCCTTCCCCGCCGAGGCCCCGTCGCCGGGCAAGGCGCAGGCCTCCTGCTCCGCCGAAGGCTCCCCGGCCCCCGCGGAGCCGCCGAGAGTCTTCGGGTGCGTGATCGGGGTGCAGCGCGGCCGGACGGTCGAGATCTTCAACAGCTTCGAGCTCGTCCTCGACCCCGTCACCGGCACGCTCGAGCGCGCCTTCCTGGAGAAGAAGCTCGAGCTCTGTAAGCCGACGGCGAATCTCGTGTGTTTCTAGGGTTTGGTGACGCGTGTAGGAATATAATTTGGGGTTTGTGCGTGGTCTGATTGGTCCATGCTGCAATTGTGCCTCTTGCAGATAAGAAGGTGTTCCCTGAGTTCTATGTGTTGGGCTGGTACTCTACTGGGAGCGATGTGCAGGATACTGACATCCTAATCCACAAGGCTGTGAGTACTTACAATCCTTTTTTCAAGTTCCTAATCCTTGAGACGGACAATGTGCTTGTTTTTTTGCTATTGTTACAAAAAAAAGTGCAATTGTGATTTGGTGTGATGTACTACTCTTGAACGTGGTTGGTTTTTTATTGCCGTGTGGAAAGAGGAGGTGGAAGAGGAGCAGAGAACATGATTTCTTGCATTCCTGTGCATAGAACGTTTTTGTTTTTTATTTGTTTAAAAGTGATTTACTGTTCGTCATTGCATTCCATCCATGTATGTATTTGTAAAATTGAGAAAATAAGTTGCGTAGTGCCTATGGAAGGCTGGGAGTTTTCTTGTTGTAGTAGCGTTATAATGGGTGGTAGAACAAATGATAGGTAATTATTGGTACCCATAAACCAAGACCCCGTTTTGCTTCTGATGAGGTTCAGTTTTGCTGTAGGATAAACTTAGACAATTTTGTTTTAGTCTTTTGTGCAGACTGCATATTACATCTGTTCTCAATCAAGCCTATACAACTGTTGCAAACTCTTAAGTCCACATGTATGGACCAGCATTACCTTTGAAACCAAATCAAGTTAACACTAGATGCAAAGTATTTTTCCAACATGTTTTATATCAAAATGGTGCACGCCCTATGTCATGGCTCGCAGCAACATACATTACTGCTACTCTCAAACTCTGGTACATTGCTGAGTTTTGTTCAACTGCATCACCAAATAAATAGAGACCATACTGGAAACCTGCTTTTGAGAGGAATATTGCTTTTAAATATGGATATGATCTGCTGTATGTAATATTCATTCGCCTCCATGTAACTTTGTTTTTCTATGATCCAGCTGATGGACATTAATGAAAGCCCTGTTTATCTTCTCTTGAATCCTGCAATCAACCACTCCCAGAAGGATCTACCTGTGACAATTTATGAGAGTGGTAGGTTAATCTGATCTACAATTTGTATTATCATTCAAGTGGTGCTATTGGCATGTCTTCTTTTTGGTTCTGCATAATTGGTTTATTTATGATGTGAACCAACCTTGGTTCATGTTGGAACAACTAACGCGCATAGGGTGGCAGATGGAATGGCTTCAAGGGGATTAGGTTTTTGGAAGGGGAAGATAGGAACATGTTGAAATGAGACTAATGAGTGGACAGTTGAATGGCTTCAAGGGGATTAGGGTTTTGGAAGAGAATTTACAGCTCTCCTGCTAACATAAAATAGAAATGAGACTAACGAGAGGACCAAGAGAGGTTTGGGAAATACCAAATATATGAGAGAAATATCTACCCAACCTCCCAAGACTTGAAAACTTGGAAGCAAACTCAACTCATCTTCTATCTCTTTGCTAATTCTCTGGGGGTACAGATGCCTACATCGGAAAGGCTCAACGAAATTACCTATGATACAACTCTTATTCCTTTCTTGACTGCACCCCTGTCAATCAACCCAATGTCTAACACACTATTATTAACATCATGCTTTATACTTCCTAATAATTGTCCTGGATAACGAGTTCTGATAGTTATTGCTGGTGTTGGTTTCCTTGAGCCATACACCTGCCAAGCCATGAGTGCCATTTGCTGCTGTTGTGTGCACAAACCTGACTTACCCATGTCCACAATAGTATAACTTCATGGTTTTTGTTTATTTTTGGAAACAGGGCCATTGCCCTTGCTCAATTGATCATGAATCATGTTTTTTATGTTCGTTGTATTGAGCTTTGCTTTAGGGTGCACATCAACTATGCATGTAGTGTTTTTTAATATAAATAACAGTTTGTAGCCATCACTATTATAGTGTGGGTAGCCCTTAAGTTTCTCGCTTCTGATATTTCTGTAACTAGTTTGGAGTTTTTCATTGCACTAATGCTCTTATCCTGTTCACTTTCCTGTCTTTGCTGCTAATTCTTTGTTTTTCACCTTTGTAAAATTCAAGAGTTGCATGTTATCGATGGGGGCCCCCAGCTCATCTTTGTCAAATCAAATTACACAATTGAGGTTGGTTTTTTTCCTTCTCTAATCTCTTTGGGTTGGTCTAGCTCTGAATTTATTTTTTTAGTTCTGATTTATTTTTATTAACACTTATTCACATTTACATTTGATTTAGACTGTAGAAGCAGAGAGGATATCTGTAGATCATGTTGCCCATCTGAAACCATCTGATGGTGGCTCTGCAGCAACTCAATGTAAGGATCCTTTTGTTCAACATCAATTTTAGCACCTTGGATAAGGTACCATTTTCGGTCAAAATACTAACAGACATGTTTGAGCAGTGGCTGCTCATCTTACAGGAATACACAGTGCCATCAAGATGCTCAATAGCAGGGTCCGTGTTATCCAGCAATACCTTGGTGCCATGCAAAAGGGTTTGTCTTTTGCCACTGATCTGATGTTCTAAATCTTTCTCCAAAATGTGGCTGTGTTTTATCCACGTGCTTTAAACATAGTCCCTCAATATTTATTCGCCAGAATTTGCAGCGTCTTCGAACTATTTGTGTAAGTACTTATCAATCACTAAGCCTCTTCCATCACCGCAGGTGATATTCCACTGGATAATTCACTCCTTAGGCAAGTCTCAAGCCTCGTAAGAAGACTACCAGCTATGGAATCGGAGAAATTCCAAGATGACTTCTTGACGGTAGGTTAACCTCCATTTTGTTGTGTTATTTAACTGATTAACTTCACCTTGCATCTTATGATACCATGATATTCTCTTTGTTTCCAGGAATACAATGATACCCTCCTCATGACTTACCTTGCAATGTTCACGAACTGTTCAAGGTATGCCTCGGCTTCTTTCATTAAACCTTCTGATAAGAAAGAATGTCGCATATAAAACAGCAGAGTAGAATAAATGGATTTACATCTACATTGAAGTTGTGTGTCAGATGCTCCTTTTGTGGACATCGTATTCCTCTGTATCCTCAAATCATATAATTTGATGTGCTTGCACCGATGTTGATGTTGGTATTGATGGAGCTCTTTGGTGACTTGCAGCACAATGAACGAGTTGGTCGAGAAGTTTAACACCACCTATGAGAGATCCCCTGCCAGGAGAGGAGGCCGAGGCGCTTTCATGTAGATGGGTCCTGCTGCCGCTGAGGTTTTGGTGCTGGTTATCCGTGCTGAGATTTTGAAAATAGTTGTCATATCTAGACGCAATTTTTGCGTGCTATCAGTTAGGTGCTCTGTGTTCCGGCAGTATCCGAGACTTTTCAATCTTCTTATCCCCTCTGGGTTGGATCAGTGACACGACGTGCCTGGGATGATTGATTATCCTCTTGTCCCGAAGTTGACATGTAAAGTTCGGCTTAATAGATGTTGCTCAAGTTAACTCGTATCTCGGTCTTGTCCTGCCTTCTTTAAATTGGTTATATGCTTGCAGAATCTTGAAATCCTCAAACTGTGTCACTATTATTTGTTTTATTGAGAGGTACTTGGTACCGCATGTCCATGTATACACATGGCCCACCACTGCTTGAAACAAGGGTTTGAGTCCAATCCATCTTGGTTGGAAACATACGGAATTCGTTTCTTGGTAGTGTGTCACAGCTCGCTAAGCATCCGATTAAGTTTTGCTCTCGTGGCTTAATCATCAACTGGGTGTGTCATCATCACGCAGAGAAGGGTCGTGGCACTGGTCGGTACAGTGCATGTGGCGCCGCCAGTCCTTCAGGGTGGGATGACAATTGAGAACGTTTTTTATAGCAAATTATATTGTCGTGAGGATGCCAATATTTTTTTTTTACGAAAAACAGTACTGTAGCGGACCATGCTCGGCCAATGCAAATTACCATCAAAATTGTTCGCAAATGCCTCGCTTAGTAAAATTGCCATGCTTGCCCAACACAAACCATCAAAACAAAATCATTCGCAAATGCCATCCCTACTAGCGAAGTCATATCATTGGCACCGCTTCTTTGGTGTGCTATGATGAACTGATGAGGGAGATTTTAACGGTTGTTTTCTTGTGGCTCGTAACAGCCTAATCCGTTGCTGACCGTATCCAACTTTCCTCGCCCAAAAAATATAAAATAGAATTTGAAAGCTGCATTTATCTAAACTCCTAGACAGATCCATCCGTTCATTACAATACAACATGAGAAAACCAAGGTCATAAGATACCAGTACAACATGTGAGAAAACCAAAGTCATATAAGATACCAGTACAACATGTGAGAAAACCAAAGTCAAAAGAATTACAACATGTGAAAACCAAACGGTCCAAAGAATTGTGTGTTACATAATGGAACAGAGCATTACAACACCAACAGGAATGTCACAAAGAATGTTACATAATGCATATTACAGGGTGCGAACATCAGGATGGCACTGGTTCCTGCAACCCATCTCGCAGTTACTGCCACATATCGTCAGCCCTGGCTTCCGCCCCAGGATCTCTGCAACGGTCGGACTGCCCCCTCGACGCTCCAGCACGTTCTTCCCAACGCCGAGCCACCGCAGGCCTCGGAACAGCGGCGGGTCAACCAGCGGATCAAACAGCCTCAGGAAGTTGCGGGACAGCCTGGTACAGTAGGAGAGATCGAGCATTCTCAGGGTGCTTTTGCCAGAGCCATGCCGGTCCAAACCAAGAGTCTCGAGGCATGGATCGGTGATGAGGACGCAGTTTCGGAGGCACAGGCTGCTTATCCGCTCGCAGTTCTTGGCGATCAATGTGACGGCTCTACCCGATATCCTTGGTACGTTCCCAATGTCAAACGCGACCAAGGTTTTGTTGATGATGCCACTCCCACACAGCAATGAGGCTATGCCGTTGTTGGTGATCCTTCTGCAACTCCTCAAGCACAAGGAAGATATTGGGCAGCTCCCGTTACCGAGTGCTGACAGACCTGCATCGGTGATGTCAGCTCCGGCAAGGTCCAATAGTGTTAACTTGGAAAGCTGTGAGATGGAGGACAGGCCAGAGTCTGCAATGCTCCTGCAACCCGACAGATCAAGAACCTCCAAGTTGGTGCAGGATGAGAGAGATATTGCTGTCTCGCTGGTTAAGAGACCACAGGACAGCAATCTCACTTCCGTGATCTTTGTTGCTGCCTCATCAAGATCGAGGCACGTCAAGTCTGACAAACATGAGGCAGTACTGACCTCGAATTTCCTCAGGTCCTTGCAAGAGTGGAGAAGGGCTGCATATCCAGCATCTCTCACTTTAGAGAACCCACCAAGCCTAATGGTTTGGAGTTGCTTGCATCCTTCAGCAAGCATCAGTAGCCCAAAGTCGTTTACCCTTCTGAAGGTGGAAGAACAACCCTGCTTACCGCGTGTAAGAGATAAATGTGTCAAGTTCTGGCATAAGCCAAGCGCTTGCAGCCCAATATTGGTCAGATCATTGTCCAGATCTGCTTCACTTCCAGGGTTGTCTTCTAGGCAGAGCTCAAGTAAGTTTGAGAGACTTCTTGTGATGAAGGTAACAAGTTCATCCGTTATTATGTCCAGAACTAAAGACAGTGATTCTAGACTGTCACTGAAGGGTGTCTTCGCAGATGGGCTTATGGGAAAGAGTTTCTTTGCCTGCCAATTGGCCACAGGCATTAGCAATAGTACCTTGATGGTACCAGGTATAACAGGCACCAAAGAATCAAAATCAACAGAGCCTGGAGCTAGGAGAGGAAATTTCAGCGAAAGATTCTGCATTGATAGATTTGAAAAGACAGATTAGGCACAGGCACACAGCAACCAAATGAACTTATTCCAACAGCTAATTACTCAAAATCCATGGCTAATATTACTTAACCTTTTATATATATGCTTTAGTATTCAAAGGTTGTTTTTCTACTTAAACTGTACTCAAAAGCTACTAATCTAAAAAATCCAAACATGCAATATCGTGTTCATATGTGACAAAGACACCTCACCTCCAAGTAATCACATCCTTTGAACATGTGTGCTATGGACTTACGGCAGATCACAAAATGTTCACTGCCATTCAAGTTTGCCATCTCCAGTGTAATTGATCTGAATATAAATACAGTATGCTCAGACTTCCCACAATTTGGGTCAAGATGAAAACAAATCATTTTTTAGAGAACAGAAACATAACCAATTACTATGCCAGGTACAAATCAAATATCCCCAATGCCCATCCCACCTGGACAACAATAAACCTTACAATGCAATAATACTAGGCAACAGTTCGTAGCGCCTAATCCAATTTCTCAAGAAATATACTGTTCTGAAATTAGCCTCCATGGCTTAGTGCCAATGCTACTTCCACAACTAATACCATGGCCGCTTGGTTCCACTAGTCACAGTACCAGCTCATGCAGCTTAGATATATGTAGGCCGATATATCAGTTTTGGGGCTCTACCGATGTAAACATAATATATCATTTTCACATATCATCCGATGTGGACCGAAATATTGACCAATATTGCCGATATCTGACGCGATGTGCCCATTGATATAGACCGGTAGGTAAGTCAATGAACACAATTATTTATCACAAACCAGTGATTTGTTAAATGTATTTACAACTTCATCGTACTAGCAAAGTCATGCGTAATGTTTTTTTTAAGGTTAGTCATGCGTAATGTTTGTAGAAACACATATATAAGTTATTGTTTTTAATCTTAGAGTGAGGATTTTGTGAATATGTCTTAAATAGTTTCTTAATTAACAAGTTCATAAACTAGGAATCTAAATTTATTATGCTAGATCATTAACACCATACATTTTGTTTTCGCTGTAAAAATATTTTTGAGGAATATTGAAAAAAATTCCAGATATATTTTCTTCGATATATCTACATATCGTCCCATATACGACATCCGATATGTTCAAGCCCAGCCGATACAAACCCAATATATGATATGTTGAACCTTGATTGACACTGCTATTTGTTGACGAGGTTCAGCCAAAACCTACATCCCATGGGATCCCCTGATACTATCTGATATCCCAACAAACTCAATACCCACGAGAGACTCTGGTCAGAGACCACTCCCTCCGTGAACCGCGCCGGAGTCCATCTTGATTCTCTCAGTTACACACAACACTGCCCCTTGGTACTTATTGAGGCCCTGGCTACTACGTGTTCTGACTCAAAATATGTTTTTTTAACCATATCAGCTAATACCACCACAAGTCCAACTGTAATCTAACCCGTAGCATAAGCAAACACGCAATTGCTGAAGAGGCATACCTCAAATTGGTGCACCTCTCGCCAATCACCACAAAGAGGTATGGGGAGAACGACGAGCACTTGAGCAGCGAGAGCTCGCGGAGGCTCTCCTTCGCAATAGCAGCGACCGCGGAGTCATTGAGTAGGCTGCAATTGATGGCGAGGCTGCGGAGCCTTCCATTACCGGCAAGAATCCTATTCGCGATAGCATTCGTCGGCGTAAACGCCTGCAACAGCGACCAAACCCCAGATTAAAGGGAGACCGTCTCTGGCGGTGGGCGGGGAGCGCGAGAGAGGGGGGAGCGACGAGGCTCACCGAGAGGTCTAGGGATGCGACGGAGGATAAGGCGGCACCGGCGGCGCCTCGGAGGGCGCGGCAGGATGCGGCGGCGGAGCAGGCGGCCTCTAGACCCACCCGGCCAACGACCTCCACCAGGAGCGCTTCGGGGAGGATGTCGACCAGGCCTCCTCCTCCGCTGCCGGAGGCCTCGCCGCCGCCCTGGCCGTCGCCGGCGGCGCGGGGCTTCTTCTCCATAGCTCCTTGCTTTCAGACCTAGAGTCAGATGCGCGGAGACCGTCCCTGGATATACCACCACGGCTCGCGGGCCCTCTGTGTTGGTATGACATGTGGGCCCTCTGCCGTCGTTCTATTTGGTTTTATTCTGCTACTGTTCTAAATGAGGAAATAAACCAATAAACCGGACCTGCTGTTCGTTCTTGGAAGAAAACGGTTAGGGCTAGGTATCTGAAATTTTCAAAACATTCTATGTGTGGTAGCTACTCAATACGTACGTTGCAAAATGCACGATGTTATGGGCATCGTCATGTTTTTTAGCATGCAAATATAAGTATACACGTGTCCACGGGGTTCCTAAATCTCATCTAAATGAATAAGATTTAACAATGTCTCATCTAAGTCGTGATCCATTCGATCTATTGTTGTAGTCTTCGCGTAAACTTGACCCCGCTTTGATTTTCTATCCCGCTGTCGACTTTCCCATTCAAGTCAGGCACGCTTTTTGTTAGGTCCATTTTTTGTTCAACCTCTGTTTGGTCGTGTTGCTGGCCGTTTTCATGCCTTTTTGTGGTTCTATTGGCCTGCCTTTTGTAGAAGCGGAGGGGATAGGGACATAGGGTGCATTGTTCCCCGCCTCTTTCATCACTTCCATTCCGCAACCACCTCTCTCCATTCCTGCTCTCCCCATTCCCATTTTGTCTCCATTAGTGTCGTCGCGAGTACGCAGGAGTCGAGATGAGCAGGAAGGAATCGACCGAGGATTTGTTCGCTCCTGCAAGGTGAAGAGATGGTTGGCAATGGCGATAAAGTGAGCTTTTTGTCCCCTCCCCCTCCCACCCTATCTTTTTTAGGGTTTCTTGATTTGAGGTATAACCCTAGCATTTCAAGTGAATTTGCTCCCTTTGCGCTATGCATGTCCTGTTTTTATTAGGCTTTTTTATTATTAGGCCTTTTTAGATTCTCTATCTCCTTGTTTGTTTTTCATTAGATCAGATCCATTGACCGTTTGGATTGGTTTGTGTCTTGGGAGGGGTTGCGGGGTGGGGGTTGGCATAGTGTTTATTGGAAAATCATGATGTCTCAGATAGATGCGTGGTTAGACCCATTTGGAGACCCGTTGTTGAGGGATTTTATCATAAATCATTGGGAACCCCCTCCCCCCTCTCCCTTTTTATCGGTGGAGCCCTATAATCTTAAGTTGATTCTTTTTAGTTTTCTTAAGTTGATGCTAGTAGTGTTGGAAATATGCCCTAGAGGAAATAATAAAGTGGTTATTATTATATTTCCTTGTTCATTATAATCGTTTATTATCCATGCTATAATTGTATTGATTGGAAACTCAAATACATGTGTGGATGCATAGACAACAACATGTCCCTAGTGAGCCTCTACTGGACTAGCTCATTGATCAAAGATGGCTATGGTTTCCTAGCCATAGACATGAGTTGTCATTTGATAATGTGATCACATCATTAGGAGAATGATGTGATGGACAAGACCCAAACTATAAGCGTAGCATATGATCGTATCAAGTTTATTGCTATCGTTTTCTGCATGTCAAGTGTCTGTTCCTATAACCATGAGATCATGCAACTCACTTACACCGGAGGAGTACCTTGTGTGTATCAAACGTCGCAACGTAACTGGGTGATTATAAAGATGCTCTACAGGTATCTCCGAGGGTATCTGTTGAGTTGGCATGGATCAAGACTGGGATTTGTCACTCCGTATGATGAAGAGATATCTCGGGGCCCACTCAGTAATACATCATCACAATGAGCTTGCAAGCAATGTGTCTAAGGAGTTAGCCACGAGATCTTGTATTACATAATGAGTAAAGAGACTTGCCGGTAACGAGATTGAACTAGGTATGGAGATACCCACGATCGAATCACGGGCAAGTAACATACCGATGGACAAAGGGAACTGCGTACGAGATTAGATTAGCTGAATCCTTGGCATCGAGGTTCAACCGATAATGATCTTCGTAGAATATGTAGGAACCAATATGGACATCCAGGTCCCGTTATTGGTTATTTACCGTAGAGGTGTCTCGATCATGTCTGCATAGTTCTCAAACCCGCAGGGTCTACAAACTTAACATTTGGTGATGATCTAAGTATAGTTGAGGTATTATCACTACAAAAAAAGACACATCCGTGACATTTTGGGCCGAACGAAAAAAATTTCTGTCATACATATGAAACTTCTATGACGATAATTGTGACAAAACCCGGTGTCATCATAGATGTGGTGGGCTCCTACTTCTATGACAAAAAATCATGACAGAAAATGAGCTTTTCGTCCTGGGCGGGCCGAAGACGCAGCTGCATGACATTCGTTGGGCCGTCCATGACAGAAAAAACCATGGTAGAAGCGAGGGGGAGGAAAATTTCGGGGAGTTCCCGGTTACGGTGGGAGGTCGGGGGCCGAGCGATGCGCGTTTCTCTCGTACACATACGCGCGTGTGTGCGAGGCGTTGGTTCTAACTGAACCCGAGCGAGGCGTTGGGCTCTAACTGAACCCGAGCGATTGCACTACATGCTATGCATTACTGAATCCGAGCGATCGATCGATGGCTGTTAACTGAACCCGATCGAGCGATTCCTTTGCTACTGCTGCTAACTGGAGCCGATCGATTGGATGAACAGTGAGTGTTGCACGGGGGGGGGGGGTGGATGAACAGTGAGCAGTGGCGTTGCCTCTGGATGAACAGGACCCCGTGGTGTGGTGGGCCGGATGAATAGTAGATGGTGGAGGGGTGCCCGTGGAGGGGTGGTTGAACAGGACCCCGTGGTGTGGAGGGCTGGATGAACAGTAGACGGTGGAGGGGTGCCCGTGGAGGGGTGGTTGAACAGTAGCCGGTGGAGTAGCGCGCGGTGGAGGCTGGATGAACAGGAGCCCGTGAAGGCTGGAGGAGGTCGACGGTGGAGATGAACAGTATCCCGTGGAGTCCCGTTTTGCGGTACGCCACACCCCTCCCGATCAACAGGACCCCCGTTTCGACTGTAGCGCTCCAACACAAGTCCGTTTCCTCCGTTTTGCGGTACGCCACACCCCTCCCGATCAATAGGACCCCTATTTCGACCATAGGAGGTCCGTTTCCTCCATTTTGCGGTACACCAGACCCCTCCTGATGAACAGGATGCCGTTTCGAACATGGCCGGTCGAACACAAGGCCGTTTCCTCCGTTTTGCGGTACGCCAGGCCTCGTTTCCATCGCCTGTTTCGTCCAAGCCCTCCCGATGAACACGACCAAGCATTCCATTTCGACCCAGCCGGTTGGCTCCCACGCGTTCCGTTGCCTCCCGATGAACACGACGCATTCCGTTGCCTCCCCATGAACACGAGCATTCCGTTGCCTCCCCATGAACACGACGCATTCCGTTGCCTCCCCATGAACACGACGACGACGTCGTTTCTCCGTTCTGACCCAGCCATGTACACGAGCCCTGACCGTACGTATGCGCGAGTAGGCGTTCGAGACCCTGCCCGTATGTACGTACGTGGCCGTATTTTCTTTCTTGCACCCTGGCCGCTGTACGTACGTGTACATGCTGCGTGCGCGCCTCTACTACGATATGTACGCGCCTCTACTATGACACGTGCGCGCCTCTACATTGACCAGTATATATGTACGTACACGTTCATGACCAGAATGACAACGCTACGTACGCTTCGACCAGGTGGGTCCCAACTGTCAGGCACTTCCTTGCCTGCGAAGATGTAGCTGGTGGGTCCCAGCAGTCAAGGGGTGAATCGTTTTGTTTTCATTTTTTTGCCCGGACGCACTTCCTTGCGTGCGAAGGTGTAGCTGTTGGGTCCCAGCAGTCAGGGGGGAATCGTTTTTTTTGCCCGGACGCACTTCCTTGCGTGCGAAGATGTAGCTGATGGGTCCCAGCAGTCAGCGGGGCGAATCATTTTTTTTCGGACACACTTCCTTGCGTGCGAAGATGTAGCTGGTGGGTCCCAGCAGTCAGGGGGGCGAATATTTTTTTCGGACGCACTTCCTTGCGTGCGAAGATGTAGCTGGTGGGTCCCAGCAGTCAGGGGGAAACATTTTTTTCGTGAAATACGGTGGCCCGTCCGGTGGGTTCCCGCTGTCAGGTGGAGGAATAATTATTTTGCGCGTAATAAGGAGGCACTTCCTTGCTGCGGCTGTGGACCCAGCTGTCAGCCTCTCCACGTACAGTCCACGTCTGATGGAAGCCATTCCTTGACCACGTTGACCACGCTGCGCCGAGAGCACCAAGGTGGTGGATGACGGCGAGGCCTAGGAAGGGGACGACGCGGAGCCGGGGAAGACGCGGTAGTGGATGCCCACGCGTAGAGGATTATGGGGGTTCACTCGTTCGGCTGCGGTGTGAGGCTGCCGTCGCCGCAGAATAACAGGGGGTGTGGGTGCGTAGAGGGATGGCTTGGCCAGCGGTGGGAGTAGTAGGGGGCGATGAGGCCTCCGCGGCATCACAGCCGGCCACGGGCGGCAGGAGCAGGCGGCATGACCGGCGCTGCTTTGGGCGGCTGGAGCAAGAAGACCAGAGGTTGAATAAGCACTACGGCCGTTGGATGGACATCGTACGATCACTGGAGCTAGAATCGTTCATATATTGACTAAAGTTGACAAAGGCCTCCGTCCCAGTCAACTTAGTAGGCCCACAAGTCAGCCTCCCATCCAGGTGGGTCCCAGCTAGCAGGGGGTATTCATTTTTTTGTGCGTAATAAGGAGGCACTTCCGTCCGAACTGACAACGGGGGGAACGTTTTTTTCGCGAAATATGGTGGCCCGTCCTGTGGGTCCCAGCAGTCAAGGGGAAACATTTTTTTTGCGAAATACTGGTGGCCCGTCTGGTGGGTCCCTGCTGTCAGGTGGAGGAATAATTATTTTCTGCGTAATAAGGAGGCACTTCCTTGCGGTTGCCGTGGACCCAGCTGTCAGCCTCTCCACGTACAGTACTCTTCCGATGGAAGTCGGTCGTTGACCACATTGACCACGCCGCGCCGAGAGCACCACGGCGGTGGACGACGGCGAGGCCTAGGAAGGGGACGACGCGGAGCCGGGGAAGACACGACAATGAAAGCCCGCGCGGAGAGGAGTACGAGGATTCACCGGTTCGGCTGCGGTGTGAGGCTGCCGTCGCCGCAGAATAACTGGGGGTGTGGGTGAGTAGAGGGATGTCCTGGCCAGCGGTGGGAGTAGTAGGGGGCGCTGAGGCCTGCGCGGCAGCACAGCCGGCCACGGGAGGCGGGAGTAGGCAGTCCCGCCGTCGCTGCTTTGGCGGATGGAGCAAGAAGGTCAGAGATTGAAGAAACACGACGGCCGTTGGATTGACATCCAACGGTTACGTCTACTAGAATCGTTTGTTGACATATATAATAACTAATTTTTTTTGCATACGCGTCAACTAAACAGGCCCACAAGTCAAACCACTCCCTCTTTTTTTAATAATTTATATATAGCTCATGGCAACTTCTTATGCAATATATTGCAGTCGTTTTTTTTGGTTGGCCAGGGCCAACTTCGCATATTTCTGTGGGTTCCAAACTATTTTTAATACCGAAATGTCGAGCCAGATTTAAAGTACTTTGAAGATATATTTAAATTAGGTTAATGCCCAGTGAAATAGAAATATGAAAATGTGAAAAAAATCAGAAATTATAAAGTAATTGCCAATTTGTCATCTGTTTTTATATTTACAACTCATTTCATATTATTTTCAAGATTTGTAGGCGTCTTGAAAGAGTTGCAGCCCATCAGGGCATAGAAAAATAAGTAGGCCTGGATTGGGTATTCTTCAGAAAAAATAAACTGGGCTCATTTTCACAAAGAAAAAATAGCTGGGTTGGTCACATGGTGAACATAAAATATAAGACTGGGCTAGACGGGCCACAGCCCAGTTCAAAGCCTGCTCCGTCTCAACAATACCAAACAAAAAAATACTGCTCGAGTAGCTACGTCCCAGGTGTCAGCCGATCTTGTGTTGTTCTCTTGTCTATTGACTATATACGCTCACAATGTCGTGGGTCCCAGATGTCAGGAAAACACTAGAAGGAAGCATTTTATTTTTCCATACGCTGACGTGGTGGGCCCCTACTGTCATCCTCTCCACGTACTTCTGCCGATTCCTGTTGTTTGTTGACCATGTTGACAACGCGAGAGGGCGGCGCCGTGGCGAGCGCACCAAAGCGCGCGGAGGACGTCGACGTTAACAATTTAGGAGACGGTGGGGCGGCGATGGGTGCGCTGAGGCGCAGCCAGCCATGGGAGGCGGAAGCAGGCGGCCCCGTCGGCGCTGGTTTGGTTTTGGCGGCTAGAGGAAGACAGGACTGAAGAAACACGACAGACTGTAAAAGCAGCAGGAGTACTTAACAACCTTAACTGAAACCAGCAGGGGCACTTAACAACCAAAGCTGAAAGCAGTATGAGTACTTATACAGGTTCAATCGTACAAAGCACGCCTCGAACAGTGCTATTTTTCCTATAGTTAACCAAGGGTGAGACCACCAAGCCCTAGGACAAGGCTCAGGCGCCACCCCGCACATCCACAACCTTCTGAAAGCAGCTTCATCTCGCAACGTGGTCAATAAACAGGATATTCACTTTAGAGCCATGGAAAAGCATGAACATAATCTTCTGTCCTATTCTCCAAGATGGACGAGCCTTCATTATTTGAGACCACCCATGAATAAGTATCTTTTCACCTCCAAGGGGAATTGAGTAGGTCGATATAAACATCATGTTGTGACCAAGCGCAAGTCTGACTCGACCATGGTCAGGCATCTGTATAGGAACAATAGAACTCGGCAGTTCCTATTTCAAGAAGATCACAGCTGTAAAATTGTGTATAAGCAATAGTTTATGAACAACATATATAACAGAAAACAGCTCGTACCATAAGTTTCTCGACACAGTTGGACCTGTTCAACGAGTGCAGCAGTGGCACACATATCCCACGTGGCCTTCCACCATTGAAACACCCCACAAGGACCTCAAGACGATCAATAAAGTGTAGGAACTTGTGGATGTCGATCCAGTCAACTTCAGTGCCATTAGTAACAGCCGGGTTATTACAGAGTAACAAACGAGCAGACTGCTTAACTCTGAAAAAACCTACACGTGCCACCAATTATAAGAAAATATTAGTTAGAAGTAGCATCTCCGTGAGAGATTCCTTGCTACTTCTAAAGTTAAATTGTGATTAGTTAGACGGAATAGGTGGATTAAGAAATAATTGAGGCGACAAGCAAGAACCAGATACAAAACTAACATGGATGAACAATTGGAACGGCATCGGGGTGGAAGATCGCAGTGAAGATGAGACCAGGTTCTGCTATTTCCATCAACATTCGTGCGCCAACTTTCAGTCCGTAACACTTGAGAAAGTTTATCCAAGTTCGGCCATAAAAAAAGCAGCGATCTTCTTGGTTCATGAACCCAACTCGGAGCTTATATCCATGGCTTGTCTTCACTGTGACCATTAAACTAGTGTATTCAGTTATGGCAAGGCCGAGCATCTTGAGTACATGTGCTCTAGCAGAGCAAATAATACACTGCAGGAAAAAAAATATGAGAACACAGCATGTTCAAAAAAACCCCACCCTCCCGGATAGAAAATAGGATTCTAGGAACATACTGTGCGCATTTCAAAATGTTGTGTTAGGATGAGAAGGAACAAGTGTGGTGTCTCGTCGAGGGCGCAGAAACCTGTAGGGTACTCGCACTTTGGGCACTGCAAATGAAACACACTAGATTCAGTAGGAAGAAAAATGCATCAACGGCAGCGGCTGCCATCCTAGCATTACTTGCGACCAAGGGACTTGGATTTATCGGGGATGGATGAAGAATTCGTACCTGGTTCTCCATGAGAAAACCCTATGCAATCGCTGAGAGGGGGTTTTCTCTGAACAAGCAGACGAGGGAGAAGGAGATTCAGGCCCTGTGAAATATTGCCGCTTCGTCCGTCCAGCTTACTGCTAAAACTGGAAAGGGGGGGGTGTGATTTGACGGCTCATTGGGCATTACTGCAGCGCTACGACCGGGGTGTGTCTACCGTGAAGTTGTGCACTCTAATTTATGCATATGGCACGTGGACCCCGTTGCCGGTTGCCCCACATATCAGCGAAAGGAAGTAGAAAGATAGGAGTAACTAGTTACACATAAATATACTTTTTGACAGAGAGATACTCCCTCTGTAAAGAAATATACAAATCTTTTATATCACAGGCTCACCTTGCCGAGAAATATACTCCCTCTGCAACGCACGGGCATTATGGGGGTTCAGTTTTTTTATGGGGGTTTAGCTGAAAATATAATACTCAGATAGGCTCATAGTTCTGGACTTTGGGCTGCAGGCCGACCCTGCATGTTTGGGGGCCCATGTGTTCTACCTCAACGCTTTTCATATTGCAAGCGATCGGTACGGCGCTGGTTTTAGATGCTGTCGCAAGGTGAATACACAAAATTGAATAAAGCATGGCAGCTGTTGGAATGAAATCGAACGACAGTTCCTAACCAACAATCAGAGTTGCAGTTCTATCAACGATATACCATGTGATAAATAATACTGTCGTACTACTTATACACACAGGACATAATACTGTCGTACTACTTATACACACAGGACACTTGTTTCACCATGCCAGATTATTACATCAAAATCTCTCGGAGGATAGATTAGTTTGGCAGTTGCGTGCTGCTACTGAAGAATTTCAAAGTTGATTTGGACCAGCTCTCCTTGCCGAGAAAGTTCGATTTTGACATCATCCCCTACCACAAGATATGATTTAGATTTGAACCTTGACCATCCTTTAGCATCAATCATCACGCGACCATCCTTTGTACTTACGGTATATTGAGCAGGTTCATTCACACCAAGGCTGCGCATGGTAAGAGAAACTTGGCCGCGGTCGCCCGGATTGTTGAATGACTCCCTCGTTGCTCTAGGAATTCTCTGTTTGCAAACAAGAAGACATACCCAAACAGTTAGATCAACACAGTGAATCATGTGAAACAACATGGAAAGAAAAAAGAACGAAGCACTTGGATGGCCAATGCTTACCAAGAAGGTGGACATGTCGGTTTTTGTAAGGACTTTGGTATATGAAGTGCGAACTGCACCCCAGTCTATTGCTGGTGCAACTGCACGGGCCGGAGCAGATGCAAGTGCAAGTGTTGGTGCAGGTGCCGAAGCCGCTGCTGCCGGAGATGGTGCTCCTTGTAGAGCTGGTGCCGGTGTCGGAGCAGGTGCCGGTGTCGATGCCTGATCCTCCGGTAGATCAGACTGATCCGCTGACGCGGTCGGTGCCCAATCCTCAGCTAGATCAGACTGAGCTGCTGCCGCTGTCAGTGCTAGAGAAACTGCCGGTGCTCGATCTGTGTGAGACAATGATGATCATGTATGGTCTGCTATGATCAGCTTTCTAACTTGACTAGGATCCGTGACCGTGATCCAGTTTTTTTCTTCATTTCTTTTAAACGCGAGAAGGACTAATTGTGGCATTTTTGTTAAACCAAACTGCAGTTCATCATAGGGATTCAGCTTGTACTCAGACAACAGACTGATCCAATTTTTTCAAGTAATATAAGTGATGGACAGTGCCTTCGTTACTGCCACGACATAAGAAGTGAAACCTGCAAAAATAGCCATCGTAGAGCAAACCAAACCGTTTATTCTGTGATGAATGTCACATGGAAAAACCTGCATTGTAAAATTGCAGGAAAAGAAATAAAACATGAAATTAAATCAATAAGATTTAGACAGTAAATCAATAATGTTTACTTGATGTGACACGAGTGAATCCTTACCAGGAAATCACTATGTTGAAGTACTAAACAAAAGATTGATCGTCCAACTACGCATGGCATGCAGGGGCCCCGCCTACTCCCACAAGCACGACGGTCCAAAGGTCGTGACAAATCATATGGACCGAACATCCATGGGACTGGAAATCCTGGTGGGTGCGATAAACCCTGCAATGCATACAGATATTGGAGTGTAACCATAATTGATAAACCGTCCTCACAAAAAATATGATCTGGATACTTCAAAATATACAGACTGAATTGAGTGGACAAACATTAACATAGACCATTCTCAGGACTAACCACACACCAAAAGCGGCAGTACTAATAAACAATACAGGGTTCACAAACACAAATCAAGTACTGAACAATAGTACTTACTACAAACAAGCAAAGTTGCACTAACTAAACTCTGCAGACTATTTCTTGCCACCGACCTACGGGATGAACCCCGCATAACTGACTAGGCCATGGACTTCGTGTGAGATGTCTACATGCACCATCACCATCTTGTCAACCTTGGAGAAGCTAACAGAGTGGTCTTCCACTCATAAACATGATGATGAAGACAAGCCGCATCGGATTTGTTGGGAAGCTTTACAAGAACCACACCCTTCGTAATCGAAGGCACAACCAGGAAATTGTTGTGGTCAAGTATAGCCTCGAGAACACGCCTGACAACAATGCTACAGGAAAACACTAGTTCTGGACACGTGGCGACAAGGACATAGCAGCTGGATAGTTCAGCAGTAGAACTTATCATCAGGTCTTCCAGCTTACATGGCATGACTTTGAGAACTTCGTCTCCACCGCGGACCTGGTTCTAATTCAAACAGAAACCATATTTTATTACTACCTCCGTTCAGAAATATAAGATGATTTTCGATATTATACTCCATATATGACTACATATACGCACAGAAATGAGTGAACAAAGACACTAGAACATGTCTTCAAAGGCATGAGAGCAGAGGGATTACATGCAATATCCATAACACAAGTTACTGAGGCAAATATACCCTCTTAAAAGGTAGCATTGATGTTCATAAAGTACTCCCTCCGTCCCAAAATTCTTGTCTTAGATTTGTCTAGATACATATGTATCAAGTCAAATTTTAGTATTAGATACATCCGTATCTAGACAAATCTAAGACAAGAAATTTGGGACAGAGGGAGTGGTTGAAAGTAATCTATAAGAAATTAGTGTCAACCTCTCGCATGTTTTGGTCAAAATAGGAATTTAGAACCGTCATTTGGCACACTAAAATCACATGCAAGATGTCACAGCCCTAGAATTGGTTGTAACTAGTTGCACAAGCATTCATGCATCATGTATATATTTATGAAAGTTGAATTGGGGAAAGTGGAAAGCCTTAGAAATCTTTTCTAAAAATGATCAACATTAAAAATTGCTTCAAATAAACACAAGAAAATGTTCCTGTTCATTTCTGGAAATATTGGCAAGAGGTAAAATCCAAACCAATATTTTTGGAATCACAGAAATATTTATTTGGGTCTTTGAATTAAGTCAATACTTATTTGAATTGGAGCTACTAATTCCTATAAAATATCTGGTAGCTCCAAATATTCTGAAACTTGGTGAGGGCCTCTGGTTTAAATCAGATAGTGCCCATAAAAGTTTGCAGAATTTTATAAAGCGTTTTAGTATTTAAACTAAGTCAAAACATATTGCAAAAAAAATAGAAAACAGAAAATAGGAAAGAGAGAGAGAAGAACTCACCTGGCCTCACCCACTTGGGCCTCCTTACCCGGCGGCCCAGCCAACCGGCCCAGCCCACCAGGGGCATACCTGTCTTCAACCTCTGCCTACTGGCAGAGGCGAGGCCGAGCACGGCGCCGCGCGGGCTGGCACGCAGCTGCCTGCCTGGCCCTCCCTGGCCAGCGCGACGCCGCGGATGACCACCCCGTTGCCGTACGAATCCGCCCGACCTCTCACTTGCCCCCACCCTGCTCTCTGCCTCGCTTCCCCCTCGGACCCGAGAACGCCGGAGCACAGCCGTCGCCACCGCTCGCTACTGCCGCAGCCACCGACCACCCCTCGCCCTGCCGATGAGTCAAGAAGCTCCGCCACGACGCCCTCTTCCTCCCCGTCGAGCTACACCTCACCGGGAGCTCTGCATCGTCTTCCTCCTCGGATCGCCGGAGATTGTCTTCGCTGTTCCGCCTGCACTGGACTTTCCCTGAGCCGCTGAGACCTCCTCCGGCCTCGCTGTGAGCTTCTCCACCTCCTCCCCTTGCTCCCGTGCTCAGCTTCTCACCACAGCCATCGTTTCGACGATGACCGAATCGCGCCGCCGCCTGAGCTCCTCACCGCCGTGGCCATGGTCACCGTAGCCTCCAACCGAGCTCACCCACGTGCTCGCCATGCCATGTAGGTGCCGTGGGAGCCAAGCACGCAACCCCACGGCCACCATAGCCTCGCCCCCGAGCTCGGCTGAACTCCGGCCGCCGCTGCCGTTGCCACCGCCGACGTCTTAGACCACCCCGGCCCAAGCTAACCCTGCCAGTTGATGCGCGCGAGCTCCAGCTCCTCATAGATGGGCTCAGCCATCGATTTGGTCGCCGGAGGCCAAATCCTGGGCCCCTCCACCCTCTCTGGCCTCGCCGGCGATGAGCCGCGGGTCAACTCCAGTGAGTTTGACCCCGGTTGACTAGGTTTGACTTCCCCCTGACTCACTGACGTGTGGGCCCCAGGCCACTAACTAAACTAGGTTAGTATTAGTTTAACGCTAACTAAACTTAGTTAGTTTAATGGACACTGACAGATGGGACCCACAGGTCAGGTTTGACATGGACCAGCCCCTGTTGACCTGCTGACGTCAGCATGACCTGATGCTGATGCAGTAATACATTTTCTGGATTTATTAATAATCATGAAATTCCAGAAAATGTTCAAAACTTCTAAAAATCATAGAAATTCAACCGTAACTCCAAATGAAATAAATTATATATGAAAAATTATCAGAAAAATTCAAGGAATCTGTTTATGGCATTTTCATGCATGTTAGAACAACTTTTGGCTGCTGCTTAGGCCAATTCATATAAATAGAATTTAAACTCTCACATATGGAGTTTGAATTTGAACCTAGGGTTCAAACCAAATCCATTTAACATGTTGCTAGTTGCATTAGCTCGAACCACAGCATATTGACATGTCATGATCATGCATCATATTGTGCATTGCATTGATTGTGTTTCTTTCTCTGCTGCCGGTATTTGTTCCCTCTCGATAGACGTGGTTTCGACGATGAGATCGATGACACCGATGAAGAACTATATTATCTTCTGGAGTGCCAGGCAAGCAAAAACCCCTTGTTCATTCCGATACAATCCCACTCTCTCGCTCCTGCTGTCTTTTACTGCATTAGGACAACAACGATTCAACTGTTACATGCTGCGGTAGTTGAACCCCTTTACTCTGCATGACCTGTCATTGCCACAGTAAATAGATGAAACCCACTAGCATGAGTAGGAGTTGTTTGAGCCCTGATGTGCCTATTCATTCATGTTTGTTTGTCATGCCTGCTACTGCTTAGAGTTGAGTCAGGTCTGATTCATCGGGGATGAATCGGAGGTGTGTAAACATGTCCTACTGTTGAGAGCTAAGTGTGTGAATATGATTTGGTAAAGGTAGCGGTGAGAGGCCATGTAGGAGTACATGGTGGGTTGTCTCATTGAAGCCGTCCTCAGGAAATGAGTTCTGTGTTTGTGATCCATGAAACAGTTACTACCATGCATTGGGCCCGAAACCAATGGACCCTCTCGGCTTCTTGATCACCCTTGTCCTCTGTCCAGGAGTTGCAACTAGTTTCTGGTGTTTATAGGATATGTGTTGGCGGCCGTGCGTAGCGCTGACCCTAGGGGTGGGCTATGATGCGGTAGATACAGCGTGGCACGGTGTACCGGGCGCCTGTTTGGTGTCTCGGGAACCCTGTTCACATCGTTCGGGGCCGTATGTGGAAACCTCGGCCGGACTCCCTGCGGATGGAACCTGGATAGGCGATAAACCTGGACTAGAGACTTGAGTGTTTAGGTAGGCCGTGGCCGACACCCTCGTTGGGCTTCCGCTTGAAGGTTGCCGAGTACATGTCGTGTAAACGGCGGTAAGTGGCGAGAGCGTGTGTGAAGAAGTACACCCCTGTAGGGTTATAAATGATCTATTCGAATAGCCATGTCCGCGGTAAAGGACTTCTGGGTTGCCTATAACAGTTCATAGACAAGTGAAAGTGGATACTCTAAAACTCGCAAGATAAGTGTGAGTGCTATGGATGGCCTTCTCATAGGGAGACGGGAGCGTATCCATAGTGGTGTATTGAATGGTGAATATGTGGACTCGTGTGCGCCACCTCAAAAGAGTTGCTTGCAATCGTAGTTCAGGTTAGCCACTAAGTCAAAGCTGGCTTGCTGCAGTCAAACTCCACCACCCTCCCTTGTTTATACCGATGCATATGTAGCTAGTTCTGATGTAAGTCTTGCTGAGTACCTTTGTACTCACGTTTGCTTAATTTATGTTTTGCAGAGAGACTTCAGTCTCGCTAGTAGTTCCGCGTGGACTTCGACGTTTAGCTTGATACCTCAGCTACGATCTTGTGCCCTCGGCAGGATCTGGTAGATAGTCAGGCTTTTTAGCCTCTTCCATTTGTAGATGTCTGTTCTCAGACATGTTAAGCTTCCGCATGTGCTTTGACTTGTATGCTATGATTGTTGGGTCATGAGACCCATGTTTGTAATATCTCGCTCCTCGGAGCCTAATGAATAAATACTTGACTTGTAGAGTTATGTTGTGATGCCATGTTGTATTTACACATATTGAGCATGTTGTGTGTATGATTGAAATGCTTGGTATGTGTGGGATCCAACAATCTAGTTGTTTATCCTTGGCAGCCTATCTTATGGGGAAATGTAGTCTAGTGCTTCCATGAGCCATAGTAGTCCGCTACAGCCCGGTTCACCGGAGTCCTGCTAGCCCAGCACTACTGCTTAGGACACTTGACTGGCCGGCATGTGTTTCACTTCGTTCCTGTGTCTGTCCCTTCGGGGAAATGTCACGCGTTGACCTCCGGAGTCCTGCCTAGCCTGCTACAGCCCGGGTTACCGGAGTCCTGTTAGCCCAGTGCTGCAGCCCGGATTCACACGCTGCTGACCGACATGTTTGAAGTTGATTCATGTATGCCTGTCCCCATGGGTTAGTGCCGCTTTGGGTTCACGACTAGCCATGTCGGCCCGGGTTCTCTGTCATATGGATGCTAGCGACACTATCATATACGTGAGCCAAAAGGGCGCAAACGATCCTGGGCCATGGTAAGGCGACACCCGTGGGAATACCGTGCGTGTGGCCGCAAAGTGATATGAGGTGTTACGAGCTAGATCGATGTGACTTGGAATCGGGGTCCTGACACAAGATCACCCAGAAAGTTTTACTACCAGTACTAGTACTGCGTGTTAGATGAAAAAACACGATCAAGATCGAGAAAAAGATCATCAACAAGAGACATTACTTGGACTTGCTTAATGAGGGATCCCGGAGAGGGTGGCTTGGACAGGGCGATGGCTTTGAGCTTGTCTGTGGTAGTCTCGGCGGGGTGCTTGCGCTTCTTCGTACCATGAGCCTCGACGGTTTTGTCCAGAGCCATAGACATCACGTCGGCCGGTGCTCCGGCGTCCATCCAAGAGAGGAAGCTGAGAGAGAAGAGTGGAAGGAGGAACAAGATGAGGAAGAAGCGAAGCGAGTGGGGGGTTTTCTTCAAGAGAGGAAGCTGAGAGAGAAGAGTGAAATGATGGTTGCTTCGTCCGTCCAACTTACTGTTGGAAAGGAGGGGGTTTTGTGATTTGACGGCTCATTGGGCATTACTACGGCGGTTCGATCGGGGTAGTCTACCGTCACTCTACTACAGAGTAATTTAGTAAATGGCTGGTGGACCCAGGTGCTGGCTGTCCCACACGTCGGCGAAAGTGAGTAATTTAGTGCATGGCTGGAGGAGGATCCGCACGGTAGAGCGTGTCCACTGTTTTTCTGAAGAAAAAAATGATTACAGCAAGCGTTTCCACTCTTACGACGGAGGAGTGCGAAACACAACAGTCACTTGAACATACATAGTGCTCCTACTACTAGGCATGTGCAGTGGTTCATACGTCAGTAGTACACAATCTTGTTGCTAGTGTAGTAAGATATGACGATAACAAATGATGTTGTGCGCATGTCAACTACTCCTATATGTAACATAGTACCGCTTTTTCGACTGTCCGGTCGAGAATGAATGGTGAGATCAATGTTAACAGAACTAGGTCCACAGCGCACAGAGAGTACGGTGCTACAGTACTCCACGAAACATGAACCATATGAAGCACGAATAGTGTTAGGCAGGGTGTATGAAGGGTGCACGGGATAGGAGCAAAAGTTCCCTTCTCGACCCACTTTTGGGTGTTTGGCAGAGTGCATGAAGGGTGCATGAGTCCACACTAGTAGGTTGACAAAAATACATGAAGAGGAAACAACTATATTGAGATGAGAATGCAACCAAACACACCCACATGCTTTGTGCTATAGTGACTAATCTGCACCGTCTGAGTTTGATCCAACGATCATGTTGTGCCGAGACATGGACATGCCCATGCAGAGGGCTCCTAAACACCACCGAAGTCCCTCTGCTTCTCGAGGCGCACGATGTTGGTGATGCAGGGTGCAACCACCCGCTCCCAGTCGACGGGAGCCAGTGTCAGGCGCCTCACCTCGGACTCTGTGAGCTGCTGCGCCGCCATGGCACCAGGTAGAAGCAATGGGGAGAGGAAGCAAAGGGGCTGAAATGGCTGAAAGGCAATGCAATCTACGGGAAGGCGGAGGGAGCGGGGAATCTTTTGGTTTTCACCACGGTAAAACACCAGTCGACGACTTCTCACATCAGGGAGCAGTGGGTTTTTATAGGCGGAATCATCGTGACTAATTGCTGCCGCGCCTGCTCCTGTCAATCAAAAAATTAAAAATCCTGCCGCGCCTGCTCCCGTCAATCAAAAAATTAAAAATCCTACCGCACCCAAACACCAGAGCAATGCCGCGGTGGATATTTAAATTTACCTACCGACAAGTAGATAAAAAAGGGGTGAAAAAACAAATGTGGCGGCGGCCTAGCTAATCGGTCGAACTAGCCCAACTAGCTAGCCACCGTGCTTCACTGATGTACTCAGCAGGAAAGGTGGTCTTTCGTGATTTGACGACTCATTTACTTGCTTTGGCACTACGACCGAGGAGGACCCAGAAAACACACGGTAGGGCGTCCCACGTCAGGAAGAATATATGCGTGCACCACCCGGGAGGACCCCGAAACCGCGCGGTAGGGTGTGCCACGCCTCGGCACGGAGGAAAAATGTGCGTGTAAAAATATACTGCATCAGACGTAGTACCTATGGTTCGACCCCGGGACCCAGCCAGTCGGTCGAAAACACCCCACTAGCCACACAGCTTCATCATGCAAACGTGGCACGGAGGATAGATGTGGTTAGCTCCGTCTTGACCAGCCACAACATCTCTTGTTCTAGGCGATTCTTCTATTTTCCAAGCTTTTTTTAGTTGTAATAACACCACGGCAAGCTAGCGCCGCTCTTCGTGTGTGCCCGTGCAAAGGTTAGACGATGGAGAGAAGAGAGATTAAGATTGCAGACCTGGGACCCACCAGTAAGTGAGACAACGGTCATGCACGTGTTGACGAGGCACTCCCTCTACTCTACTCAACGCAAGTACTGTATAAAATCAAGTTATGGGACAAAGCCAACAACCATTCATTTTTTCAGGCTATCGACTTACGCTTTGTAGTCCAGGTTGCCAGTTCGAATCTCGTCTTTCAGATTTGTTAGTTTTAGGTCCAAATTTGATTAATGACAAGTGGGACCCCCGTGTGTTGTTCCGATATTTTAGTGTAGGATGGTTTTTTTGAACAAACACTTTGCGCGGTTAGACAAGTAACGGCACGAGTTACACATTTTTTGCAAGTTTACAAACAAAAATGACAGTGGCATAGAATATCACATCCACCCCGCAGCTTAGATACTATGGTGATATGAGTTTTTACACCGTTGGAAGTGAGATCCAATGGCTTGGGAGTAGTCTTTGTAATTATGCGCAATTTCCAAACTCTACAAAGGTTTTTTTGAAAATAAAACATTCAGGCCTCGTGTGTGCCGTTGCATCTTCGATCCAATGGCTCCCCGGTGCTCATATTAGGTGCTGCCCGTAGCTTAATTACCTGCTACAGTGATATGAGCATCTAGGTCATATGATCAGTGATCAGATGGCACATGCATAATACTTGTACTTTCTGCGCATTTCCCAAACTCTATCAGCCGTATATTGCAAAAACATTCAAACCTCCTACTATGGGCCGTTAGATCTCAGTGAACTCGTATCACCATAGAATCTACGGTGCGGGAGCACCTCATACTCTCCCGTGCGAGAAAACATAAGCTGCTATAGCAGCTTGGATGCTACGGTGATACGAGCTTGGAGGTCGCTTGTTCTGAGATCCAATGGCATCTGAGCAGTCTTTGTGCTTGTAAGCAGTGGCCGAACTCTTTTGGGGCTTTTCTGCAAAAAACCATTCGAACCACCGAGGAGGTGTTGGGTCACAAATCCAACGCCTCCGAAGAGCTTGTATCACCAAAGCATCTAAGGTGTGGTAGTACATGATATTCTTACATACAGGAGAATATGATGTCCTCCTTCATCTTAGATGCTACGGTGATACGAGCTTCGAGGTCGTTGGATATGGGATCAAAGGGCATCTAAGTATTTTTTATACAAATTGTGTGCAATTCTCAAACTCATCAAGGTTTCCTGCAAAAATATTAAGACACATCATGTGAGCTGCTATATCTCAGATCTACAAGCTCCAAGAAACTCGTATCGGCATATAGAATCTAAGGTATGGGGGCACATGATATTCTCCCAGGGAGGAGGGGTGGGGGGTGCACAACCAATCGGTGGTTGGGAGGGTGGGGACAAATATAATCTAAACAACCCTAAACAGAGCTCCACAATTTTATCTAAGGTCGAGGGGTTGACCCCCGACAATCATAGCTCCGCCTAAACACAACATTTGCATGTACTGTAGTACTAGACTTAATATTCATGTTTCAGTTTCATGTTAATTTTAAATATTGAACTGAGGACCATGGATGTCTTACATTTTACTCCCTTCGTTCCTAAATACTAGTCTTTTAGAGGCTTCAAATGGACTGGCACATACGAATGTATATAGACATATTTTAGAGTCTAGATTCACTCATTTTGCTCCGTATGTAGTCACTTGTTGAACTCTCTAAAAGACTAATATTTAGGAATAGAAGGAGTATTTTTGAGTTCGTGTCATACATGCATGGTTTGGAAAAATAGATGCACTATACTTATTGGATTGTTGTTGTGTTCGTGCGTGTGTGTCTCTGTGTGTGTGTGTGTGGTCATATGCTTGATACATACAAAGTTTTCTCACCTCCATATTGTTCATCTTTTAAATTTGAATTTGCATTGGAAAACTTACAGGGATACCATGAAATGCGAAATCCACGTTGAGATCACTATATCACAAACTCACTCTAATTCAACAACTCATCATAAATCAATTACCAAGTTGAGATTAGTATTTGCAAGGAAAATACGGGTATTGTAATACACATAGATTCGTTCGACAATTTAAAAGGTTCCTTTCGTATTCTCGAATGGTAGGACCCAACGGCGTACCAGCCAGACCTTGGCTCATGTTGATCCTAAAAAAACCGGGCTTGTGTCCTTCGGTGGCGTGCGTGGTACGCACATTAGGCAACCCCAACCAGTCGAGCCTCAGCATTTCAAGTCGAAATATCTGGCGGCTAGAATTCCAGCCCTAGGAAATTCCCCTCATGTCCCTGGTCCATAATGACTACCGATGAACAACGGAGGGATGCTTTAGTAACTAGACAACGTTACCTACCGTGCCGAGCACGGTTCAATTCCCTCAGTCGCTGCTCATCAAGGTCACCCGTCAACTGCATTGCCTAGTACTACTACTACTACACCAGGATGAGCACAGAATTGAGCCCATTTGTTCGTGCCTAGTACTTGAGTTAATATATCAGGCAATGACTGGTACGTAGGGATTATCCTTTTACTCTGCATATATAACTTGTCTGAAGTCTAATTAAGCAAAATGTTTGACCAAATCCTTTCTTAAGAAATACAACAGGACAGATGTACGGCTTGAAAATTTATTTCATGATGCAGGTTATGATATTGTTTCGAATCCTGGATCTTAAATTTCAGAAAATCCAAAAGTGAGCATAAATTCTTGAAACTAAGCATGGTCACGTGATATGGCACAAATATTACTTCGTAAGTTTTTTCTTCAATTTGAGACAAGCTGCTTATGATAAGTTGCACAAATGAAGAGCCAAGGTATTTTGGAACAAAGACCTGTCACGTTAATGCAAATGCTTTCACTATTGAAACCATGGGCGTTTAAGTGCCACCACGAGTCCCCGCTTCTCATCGGCAGGTGCCGTCCGAGCAAGCGTGTGAGTCGACGGGAGGCGTGCGAGCAGACCGCTGCGTCGGCTGTCAGGGAGGGGTGCAAGCAGACCGTTGTGCAGCTCACCGGGAGGCGAGCCCTTTGACCAGGCTCCGCCGCCCACCGTCGTCCCAACTGCTCCCACTTTTAATGTCGCCGGCGCCGTAGTTTAAAATCAACCCCGCACTACTCGGTATCCCTACAATCCTCTCTCTTCCTCTCCGATTCTCCTGTCGTCTACCTCCAACTAGCCTGACCTAAACATACGCCATGCCGCATCACGATGGTCTGCCCTTAGTGTTCTAATTTCCTGAGGAAGACACCCAGCCGGAGTCTCAAGAACATAAGGCGCTTTGGGGCGAGCTTGAACTGGCCTTGCGGGAAGACGTCGCGCCTGTCCCCGCTCCCGTTCCGGCTCCCGTCGCCCCGACTGTGCCAGCGCCCATCCCTGTGGCATTGATGGGCTGGGAGCCGCACATTGTCGCCGAGCTTGATCCCACGGGGTTCCACGAGGTCCCCGCCGACTTTCACGCACCCGTGTACCTGGCAGCGCATGCGCCTACGCGTGCACTGACGCGCACGCTCGTGCCGGTGCCCGTGCACCTGCCAGCGCATGCGCCTGCGCGTGCATTGACGTGCGCGCCCGTGCTGGTGCCCATGCACACGAATGTCTCCGTTGCGCCGTTGACAGCGCATGTCCCCGCGCGGGTGCCAGTGCCCCCCTCAGCGGCATGGATGGCCGCCGTCGATCGCTTCCTTGCACCAACGCCAGTCGCCTTCTCCCGCCAGTTGACTCGGTCCGAAGTCCAGAACATTTTGGCCTTCCTTGAAGCTAGGCCAATGTCCAGGAGTATGCCAACAACGGCGCAAGACGCTGCCCTCGCCGTCGGTCAGTGGCCCGACGACACACAGAGCACGGCAGAGGAGCCGCTTCCCACCGCGAGACGCTGCCGCCGCCGCCGCGTAATCTAAATTTGCCATGAAAAGCATTCGGATTGCCATGCTTAAAATCCGAACGTTTATCATTTCTGTTTATTTTATATCGATCGTCGTATAATTTAAAGTCGGAGTCAGACTGAACGAAATGTATGGTTTGATCGATTGAATGTTCTGCTAGAGCCGTATCAAATTAAATATAAAACTTCATCAAGCCACATTTATTCCTTGTCATCCAACGACCTAGACTGCTTCAATGTCGAGCGCTCAACACATTTAGCGTGCAGTTAATTGCATGCCAAAAATAGTGCTAATCACATGACAACACGCAGATAATATCCTACTAGTTAATATCCGCATGCACTTAATATACTTCTAAATTAACGTGCATTGCACGTACACACTAACTAGTGCTACTAGTACGTGAAATTGGTGCCGTGACTTGTGAACGCATCCAGATATGGTCAAAGGCAACATCGCCCGCGAGTTCTTCCTGTTTGCCCGTGCATCTAAACGCAGAAGGGGCGGAGAGAGAGAGAGAGCACACATGGAACCCACCAGTAAGTGAAGGCGAATAGTACTAAAAATAATATTACATGTTATCCATTAATTGGGTTGTGGTAATATAAAAACATTATGTGAACAAAGGGGGTACAACAAACATTGCTATTCTACGTATGTTTCCTATTAACGTGCGGCTTGAAGGCCGGATCGCATGTTTGATCCTCGTCCTTTATTTTTTAATTTGTATATGGGTTCAAATTTGTTTCATGACATGTGGGCCCCACGGTGTGTAGTTTGTAGCACTTTAATTTGTGGGTTGAAATTTGTTCCATTCCAAGTGGACTATCGGTGTGTAGTTTTGTAGCTTATTTATAATAATTAAAGAGAACAACATAGTTTTTTCAATAATACCATGGTGAGACGTCGAAGGCGAGAAAGGACGTGCGAGAGAGCGATGATCGAGCCAGAGGGAAATCAACTAGGGGAGTTGCGTGGGTTGCAACGGTGTTTGGAGTAGTTGTGGACCGAATGCTACGAAAATATAATCTAAACCGACCAGAATAAATGCCTACACAAATTAATCCAAGGTTGGAGTGCCCCTCGCAATGTAAATAGCTCCGAATTTGCGAGGGATGGAGAGGTAGTAGCTTCAATGCGTGGAAGATATGGTGTGAGAAAGCGAGGTCAATCGAGAGACATATAGATAGAGAGACAAAGTGTGGTCCGACATTCATCGAACAAATATATATGCTCTGGAGAGATATTGTCCGATTGAGCTTTTTGGCAAGGGTGAGGGCTGTAAGATAGAGCTTGAGAGATGATCCAGTCACAGACGTGTAGATATATTTTGTGCGTGGGAGGAAGCAAGGTCAACTGATCACATAGGGTCGCCGTGCGATCGAAAGAGTGAGACGGGTTGGAGAGAGTGACCTAGATAGACGATGTGCGTGAGAGAGTATACAATGTGAATAGGTCGAATTGGGCTCAAACATGGTGATATATCGTTTTTGTCCGAGAAAGAGCGAGGTCAATCGAGACATACAAAGAGAGAGAGAGATTGAGTGAGCGTGGCCCACCATGAGGTCGAAAGAGTGGCGGCGACTTGCAGGGACTGACCTAGATAGACAATCTGCGTGAGAGAGTATAGCGTGTGTCGATCGGGGCCCGAACAGGGAGATATATCATTTGTGTGTGAAAGAAAACGAGGTTAAACGAGACTCAGATAAAGAGAGCGAGATTTAGCGAGTGTGTCCCGTCGTGCGGAAAAAAGAGTGAGACAGTCTCGAGGGAGTGACCTAGATATACAACGTGCGTGCGTGCACACGAGAGGTTGGGGGGCTAGATAGGCAATGCATGTATTTAGCGCGAGAGGGTGAGAGGGAGAGGGGGGAGAGAGAGAGAGCTCGGCATGGGGTGCAATGGCGGGTATGTGAGGTAAATACATTTGGTAATAGAGTGGAAAAAGGGGTTGTGTAGTTGAGAGACTTAGAGATCGAAACATGGAGAGAAAGAATGAACGTGTGTTGGAAACCGATAGCTTCCTAAGGAGGTTAGGAGAGGAAGATTGACCAATACAGGAAGTATGTAGCGTTTGTGCGGGGGGGGGGGGGGGGGCTAAAAACAACATTTGAATGTACATAGTACGAGACTTAATATCAATGTTTCAATTCGGTGTACATTGTAAGATTTGAACCGAGGACCAGGCATACGGGTAATTATTTCGAATTCGTGTCATACTAAGTTTCGAAAAGTTGACATTGACTCAGTTTGTTGTGCTATTTTGTAGGTCATATGTTTGAATCCATCCGAAAGTTTTCTCACTACCATGGTGTTCATCATATACATATGAATTTGTATTAAAAAGTAGCATGGTGAAATGCGAAATCCACGTTAGAGTTGGAGATCGCTACGTGACACACACTCTAATTCAAATAACTAACTACGTGACGCACACTCTAATTCAAATAACTAATTATGTGACACACACTCTAATCCACGTTAGCGTGGGTACCATTTCGATATTTTTTCAAATAACTCCTCATTAATTAATTTATAGTACTCCCTCTATTCACTTTTATAAGACCTTGAAGACATTTCAGATAATGTGCAAAACAGTTCATTTTAAGTTGTCTGAAACGACTTACAAAAGTGAACAGATGGAGTATCTCGTTTCGAATGACTAATTATTGCAAGGAAAACACGGGCATGGTAATACATACAGATTCATTTGCAAATGAAAGAAGATTCTTTTGCATTCTCAAATGTAGGCGCACCAGGCAGACTAGGGTCGTGTCGGGGTGAACCCTGCTTCGGTGCCTTAAAGGCAACTGCCTTTGGGTCACTGACATGTGGGCCAGCCACCTGTTGGGCCCACATGTCATGGACACAAAGGCAGGTGCCTTAAGGCACCGAAGCATAGTCCTGTCGGGGTGGTCGCGTGTGTCGGACGGACATGTAGCACCCAACCACCCACCCCCCTCCCCCCCAAAAAAGGACGACGACAATATAAGTTCGCGCTTCCACGTTTCGGATTGAAATATCTTGCGGCCCCAATTCCAGCCCTGCAAAATCTCTCTCTTCTCCACCGTCCCCTTCCGCGCCCAGATTTTGCTCAAATCCCTAATTCGCCGCCAACCCTCGAATCGCCCCTCGTCTCGTCTCTTTCCCCACCGTTCCCCACCTCTGTGCCGGACGACGACGACGAAGATGATGGTCGCGCTTCACCACCGTACCGGAGCTATCTCATCTACACCCTCGTCCACCGCACCGGGTGGTCCACCGACAACGTCGGCCGCCGCAACCGACGTGCCTCACAGACACCGAGTTCCACCGCATCAGGTGCGCTTCACCGACGCCGTCTCCCAGCTGACCGGGGCTACTTCACCGAGCACATCGTCGCACCTCCGCCCCCCGAGGCCGTTGGGGCTTCACCAACGGTCTCGTCCACCGCATCGTAGTGCTCCGCTGCCACTCAAGATCTGCATCCGTGCGCGGCCAGCCAACGCCAGCGCATCACCCTCAACGGCTCTGAAGTGACCCGCACTCTAGCTAGGCGAGCATGCCCAAACGCCGACCCGAACTAGGTATCCACACATCACTCCCTTGTGCACTGTTCCGACGATGTTTGGATATCCTTTCACTGCTCTCTTAGCTTACACGCCTATGCAACTCTGACTTTAACTCTTATTTCTTCCAGAGATATCATCTAAAACAAGAAAATCCATTTTTTAGCAAAGCATGATGACTCTCTTAGCTTACACGCCTATGCAACTCTGACTTTAACTCTTATTTCTTCCAGAGATATCATCTAAAACAAGAAAATCCATTTTTTAGCAAAGCATGACGGCGCTACGGGATCTGGTACACATCTTGCACACCCGTATAACCTTGTAAGTATCTGTCCTCTGGTACAACATCAAGGTCTATTCCTCTTATTTGATCAACCATTCGCCGTGTCAAAAATGTAGAGGGCGATGCAAGGAGCACAAGGCCTGCACATCCAAGCAAGTGGTAACATGGACTTGTACATGGAACATCCCAAGCGCAAGCAGAGCTGCAGTGAGCCTGTACAACGAGCTAGCGTAAGTCCCTGCATTTCATTTAATTCGTACTGGCATTCGTGTATGATTTATGTGCAGTGGCTGATCCACGAATTCAAGTTACCAGGGGCAAAAATTTAACTTAAAAAATACGAAGGCACTTGCACTCCGAAAATCAACATAACTTGAGAAATGTGAAGCTACATGCACTTTGAAAACCAGCTAATGATCCAAAGTAGTTTAGATTATAAACACTAAATGATGCAAGCACAAAAAAACATAAAATGCAACATGGTGTACAAGGACTACAAACATGGTCTGTACCTGCTTGAATTATTCGTTCTCTGGCTGAAAATATCGAAGTGTAATTGCACGTATAACCAGTGCGCAAACTGCATATCAATATATCTATCCTGCACAAGTATGCCAATAGTTTGAAACAACAGATTAGAAAAGTATTTATGCTATGTTGTCATGATACGGGGACTTTCTGGTAGATGGCCTTGATGTTTCCTCAAGCTATGAAAATGCACTATAATTTGCTTGTCATCAATGCCTGCAAATCTCTGTCTCTCTCAACATAGTAGATCATCATGAGACACTAAATCCTTCAATGAGCTTGCAAAATGCTTGCATTAGATCCCTCATTAGACACTATATGTTCATCACCAGGAGCATGTAAAATGTTTGCATCAAATCCTTCATTAGCAATCTGTTCATTAGACACTTCAGGCTCAAGAACAACATGAGCTTGTATGTTTGCACCGGAAACTTGATTAGATACATCAGATTCAATCAGTTCAGTATTGCTTGGGGGAGTTATAAAATAAGTAGAAATTGGTTTAATTTTCTCATAGATTCCCTACATACAAGCAGTTTTACAACACCGTCATGTTTAACTATTGGCCAGAAATTAAAGAGTTGAATTAGATATAATCAGGGATGTGATGTACCTGCTCGTTGCGCATGCTACTCTTGCAAGCTACGATTGTCCGTTTGCGCAGGCTCGATGCCATGCCTGTGCTGCCGCCGCTGCCTCCCACGCAGGCTACACCCAAGGTTGGATCTTCATCTTCTTGTCCTTCTGTTCGCTTGAAGCTCGGCGACCGCCCTCCAACGAGGGCGCAAGGAAGTGCTGTGTCGGTCTGTCCAGCGGCGGCTAGGTTAGGAGCGAACCAGACTGGAGGCTGGAGCGAATGAATTGGGATTTTTCCTGCTGTCGATCAATATGGGAGGCGCTCGTTTGGGCCGCGAGCCTGCTATAGGGCCTGCCTTGCACTTATGTTATTGGGCCATCCAAATTGAAACATTTTTCTTCATTTTTTACATTGCCTGCTCGTGCGTTGGGACGAAAAAAAACTAGCGTGGGCCAACCTGGATGACTCAAACTAGGTGCACACTTTCCAGCCACCTCAGGCGGCCGCCCATACCAGCCCCTATGGTGGCATCGCCCCTTTTTGCGTGTATGATTGGATAGTGAAAAATATTCCAGTGGCGCTTTTGATTTACCCACATAATGGTTGAATTGCTTGTTTCTATGAACTGAGTTCGTCAATAATGTGAAGGATGCCAGTATTTTCATCCTATTGTAGATTGCTTAGATCTCGATATGCCAAAAGTAATCGCAAGAAATACACAGTAAAAGCCAGTGTGATGTGTTTGGCTACAACTAGTCTGACTACACGTCCTCATATAACATATCAAAGATGCACCATCTTACCAGATTAACCATTCGACTTACCCAGGCAGTGTGGGAAGAAAGAAATATTGGGACTGCGTATCCAAGCAATTTATGCCATGGACTCCTTCGTACAACCTTGTAAGCGAAAAAGAAGTTGCAGTGTGCCTGTACAAAGAACTAGCGTAAGTTCAGTTACCTGCTTCTCGGAATTTTAGTTAGCCACTTATTGCAAAATTGTTCAATTACATTGCTTGGCTTAATTTAGTTTGCTACTGATTACATAATGGCACAACCTGTTAATCATATTGTAGACTGCGTCTATCTATGTGTTTGATACTTACTGTTAAGAATTACCTATTTGCCTTAACTTAAATATCCACTTGTTTGTTTAACTGCTTTGCTGCTGCAACAGCGGGTTACAATGATGTTAATAATTATTTTTCAGCATCCAATTGATACTCTTTAATTCCTTGTTTGTTTAACTAGTTTGCTGTTATAACTCCCAGTTGAGATGTTTTGCTAACTTCAACTTTTCTGAATCCAGTCGGAACTTTAATGGCAAAACAGGTTAGCCCAAGATCAAAGAGTGAGGTCCCCATGGACGTTGCATCATCCCACAGCAGTGGCACCAGCCCAATCGTGCATTATGAATTGCCAACTGCTGATGCTCTATAGGCTAAACTAGTGGTAGAAAGAGATTCTGCTTCTACACTTAGAGATGAAGTTGACATATTGAGGAAGCAAACAGCAAAATCACAAGCAGTACTCAATACAACCATTAAATATTTGGTGGATTTCAAAAAGAAGCAAGCTGAGACTGACCAGATTGTTAAGGTCCTGAAGGAAGAAAGGAAATTAAATTCCTACTTGGTAAATCATAGGTGAAATGTTCTTTCCATAGTTGAATAACCTTTGTGTTGTCTGTTCATGTAATCAATCAAACCATTTGTTTTAGAGATCACGTAATAATTGTTTTTTTGTTTTTTGGTTTGTAATTTTATTTGAGCACAAGTCTGTATTAATTGATAAGACTCGGAGACATTTCATTTGGATTGTTGTGCCAGACCTACAAATATGCCAATCGGGTTGAATGTGCATTTAGCAATAGTAGTAGTATAGATGGACCATAAGTGGCACGCATCGGAAAGGGCCAAGATGCTGGCTAAAAAAAGGATGCTGTTGTAGCCAAAAAAAAGTACAGCGGCCTGGCTTATGTATGTTAGTTGATATTATTGATCCATATACTCTATAAGTGTTTATATGTCTGTTAGTTTTGTACATTCTTGGTTGATTGACTCGGTATTCGAATCTTGATACATCGCTTGTGTACATATCTAAATGGGAGTACACATTATGCTGCGTGTGACATTTGAGTTGGACATGAAGTGTTCCAAATATTCGAATTCACCTTAAACTGGATTCTAGTTTCTGAATTTGAGTATCGGCATTTGTAAACCATATTCATATATGTGCTACCTCTTTTAGCACTGCGTTGGTTTTCCCCGAAGAGGAAGGGATGATGCAGCAAAGTAGCGTAAGTATTTCCCTTAGTTTTTGAGAACCAAGGTATCAATCCAGTAGGAGGCTACGCGCGAGTCCCTCGCACCTGCACAAAACAAATAAATCCTCGCAACCAACGCAAATAGGGGTTGTCAATCCCTATAGGGCCACTTACGAGAGTGAGATCTGATAGATATGATAAGATAATATTTTTGGTATTTTTATGATAAAGATGCAAAGTAAAATAAAGGCAAAGTAAATAGAAAATTAAAATAACTAAGTAGTAGGAGATTGATATGATAAAGATAGACCCCGGGGCCATAGGTTTCACTAGTGGCTTCTCTCGAGAGCATAAGTATTCTATGGTTGGTGAACAAATTACTGTTGAGCAATTGACAGAATTGAGCATAGTTGTGAGAATATCTAGGTATGATCATGTATATAGGCATCACGTCCGAAACAACTAGACCGACTCCTGCCTGCATCTACTACTATTACTCCACTCATCGACCGCTATCCAACATGCATCTAGAGTATTAAGTTAAAAACAGAGTAACGCCTTAAGCAAGATGACATGATGTAGAGGGATAGATTCATGCAATATTAAGAAAACCCCATCTTGTTATCCTCGATGGCAACAATACAATACGTGCCTTGCTGCCCTTACTGTCACCGGGAAAGGACACCGCAAGATTGAACCCAAAGCTAAGCACTTCTCCCATTGCAAGAAAGATCAATCTAGTAGGCCAAACCAAACTGATAATTCGAAGAGACTTGCAAAGATAACCAATCATACATAAAAGAATTCAGAGAAGATTCAAATATTGTTCATAGATAGACTTGATCATAAACCCACAATTCATCGATCTCAACAAACACACCGCAAAAACAAGATTACATCGAATAGATCTCCACAAGAGAGGGGGAGAACATTGTATTGAGATCCAAAAAGAGAGAAGAAGCCATCTAGCTACTAACTATGGACACGTAGGTGTGATATAAACTACTCACACTTCATCGGAGGGGCTATGGTGTTGATGTAGAAGCCCTCCGTGATCGATGCCCCCTCTGGCGGAGCTCCGGAACAGGCCCCAAGATGGGATCTCGTGGATACAGAAAGTTACGGTGGTGGAATTAGGGTTTTGGCTCCTGCTCTGATCGTTTGGGGGTATGTGGATATATATAGGAGGAAGAAGTACGTCGGTGGAGCAACAGGGGGCCCACGAGGGTGGAGGGCATGCTTGGGGGGGGGGTAGGCGTGCTCCCCTACCTCGTGGCCTCCTGTTACGTGTCTTGACGTAGGGTCCAAGTCTCCTGAGTTGTATTCGATGAGAAAATCACGTTCCCGAAGGTTTCATTCCGTTTGGACTCCGTTTGATATTCCTTTTCTCCGAAACCCTAAAACAGGCAAAAAAACAGCAATTCTGGGTTGGGCCTCCGGTTAATAGGTTAGTCCAAAAAATAATATAAAAGTGGATAATAAAGCCCAATAATGTCCAAAACAGTAGATAATATAGCATGGAGCAATCAAAAATTATAGATACGTTGGAGACGTATAAAGCATCCCCAAGCTTAATTCCTGCTCGTCCTCAAGTAGGTAAATGATAAAAACAGAATTTTTGATGCGGAGTGCTACTTGGCATAATTTTAATGTAATTCTTCTTAATTGTGGTATGAATATTCAGATCCGAAAGATTCAAGACAAAAGTTCATATTGACATAAAAATGATAATACTTCAAGCATACTAACTAAGCAGTTATGTCTTCTCAAAATAACCTTGCCAAAGAAAGTTCATCCCTACAAAATCATATGGTTTAGTCATGTTTCATTTTCGTCACACAAGAATGCTATCATCATGCACAACCCCGATGACAAGCCAAGCAATTGTTTCATACTTTAGTAATCTCAAACCTATAAACTTTCACGCAATATATGAGCGCGAGCCATGGACATAGCACTATAGATGGAATAGAATATAATGAGGGGGGTTATGTGGAGAAGACAAAAAAGGAGGAAGTCTCACATCAACGAGGCTAATCAATGGGCTATGGAGATGCCCACCGATTGATGTTAATGCAAGGAGTAGGGATTGCCATGCAATGGATGCACTAGAGCTATAAATGTATGAAACCTCAACAAAAGAAACTAGTGGGTGTGCATCCAACTTGCTTGCTCACGAAGACCTAGGGCACTTGAGGAGGCCCATTGTTGGAATATACAAGCCAAGTTCTATAATGAAAAATTCCCACTAGTATATGAAAGTGATAACATGAGAGACTCTCTACTATGAAGATCATGGTGCTACTTTAAAGCACAAGTGTGGCAAAGGATAACATTGTCCGTTCTCTCTTTTTCTCTCATTTTTTTTCTTTTTTTGGGAATTTTTTATGGCCTTTCTCTTTTTTATATATATTCCTCACTTGGGACAATGCTCTAGAAAATGATGATCATCACACTTCTATTTATTTACAACTCAATGATTACAACTCGATACTAGAACAAAGATGACTCTATATGAATGCCTCCGGCTGTGTACCGGGATATGCAATGGACCAAGAGTGACATGTATGAAAGAATTACGAATGGTGGCTTTGCCACAAATACTATGTCAACTACATGACCATGCTAAGCAATATGACAATGATGAATGTGTCATGATGAACAGAATGATGGAAAGTTGCATGGCAATATATCTGGGAATGACTATGGAAATGCCATAATAGGTAGGTATGGTGGCTGTTTTGAGGAAGATATAAGGAGGTTTATGTGTGAAAGAGCGTATCATATCACGGGGTTTGGATGCACCGGCGAAGTTTGCGCCAACTCTCAATGTGGGAAAGGGCAATGCACCGTACCGAAGAGGCTAGCAAGGATGGAAGGGTGACACTGCATCCATGGACTCAACATTAGTCATAAAGAACTCACATACTTATTGCAAAAATCTACAAGTCATCAAAAACCTCGGTACTACGCGCATGCTCCTAGGGGGATAGGTTGGTAGGAAAAGACCATCGCTCGTCCCCGACCGCCACTCATAAGGAAGACAATCAAATAACACCTCATGTTTTAAACATACGTGCACGCTACGGGACTTGCAAACCTCAACACAAGTATTTCTCAATTTCACAACTACTCAACTAGCACGACTTTGATATTATTACCTCCATATCTCAAAACAATCATCAAGCATCAAACTTCTCTTAGTATTCAACACACTCATAAGAAAGTTTTATTATTAATCTTGCATACCAAGCATATTAGGATTTTAAGAAAATTACCATGCTATTAAGACTCTAAAAATAATCTAAGTGAAGCATGAGAGATCAATAGTTTCTATAAAACAAATCCACCACCGTGCTCTAAAAGATATAAGTGAAGCACTAGAGCAAAATTATATAACTCAAAAGATATAAGCGAAGCACATAGAGTATTCTAACAAATTCCAAATCATGTATGGCTCTCTCAAAAGATGTGTACATCAAGGATGATTGTGGTAAACTAATAAGCAAAGACTCAAATCATACAAGACGCTCCAAGCAAAACGCATATCACGTGGTAAATAAAAATATAGCTCCAAGTAAAGTTACCGATAGAAGTAGACGAAAGAGGGGATGCCTTCTGGGGCATCCCCAAGCTTTGGCTTTTAGGTGTCCTTAGATTATCTTGGGGGTTCCATGGGAATCCCCAAGCTTAGGCTCTTGCCACTCCTTGTTCCATAATCCATCAAATCTTTACCCAAAACTTGAAAACTTCACAACACAAAACTTAAAGTAGAAAAACTCGTGAGCTCCATTAGCGAAAGAAAACAAAAAGACCACTTCAAGGTACTGTAATGAACTCATTCTTTATTTATATGGGTGTTATACCTACTGTATTCCAACTTCTCTATGGTTCATAAACTATTTTACTAGCCATAGATTCATCAAAATAAGCAAACAACACATGAAAAACAGAATCTGTCAAAAACAGAATAGTCTGTAGTAATCTGTAACTAGCGCAAGATCTGGAACCCCAAAAATTCTAAAATAAATTGCTGGACGTGAGGAATTTATCTATTAATCATCTTCAAAAATAATTAACTAAATATCACTTTCCAAATAAAAATGACAGCAGTTCTCGTAAGTGCTAAAGTTTCTGTTTTTTACAGCAAGTTCAACAAGACTTTCCCCAAGTCTTCCCAACGGTTCTACTTGGCACAAACACTAATTAAACACAAAAAACACAACCAAAACAGAGGGTAGATAATTTATTTATTACTAAACAGGAGCAAAAAGCAAGGAATAAAAATAAAATTGGGTTGCCTCCCAACAAGCGCTATCGTTTAACGCCCCTAGGTAGGCATTGGTAATTTTAATGATGCTCACATGAAAGACAAGAATTGAAGCACAAAGAGAGAATAATAAAACATGTGACAAACACATCTAAGTCTAACATACTTCCTATGCATAGGCATCTTATAGGCAAACAAATTATCAAGGCAAGCAAAAACTAGCATATGCAAGGAAGCGGAAAGAAATAAAAGCAATCTCAACATAACGAGAGGTAATTTAGTAACTTGAAAATTTCTACCACCATATTTTCCTCTCTCATAATAATTACATGTAGGATCATAAGCAAATTCAACATAATAGCTATCACATAAAATATTTTCAACATGATCCACATGCATGCAAAGTTGACACTCTTCCAAAATAGTGGGATTAACATTAACTAAAGTCATGACCTCTCCAAACCCACTTTCAATAATATTGCAAACACTACTATCAATCTCATATTCATCATGGGGCTTAAATAAATTTTCAATATCAAAAGAAGAATCACCCCAATCATGATCATTGCAAAAAATAGTAGTCATAGCAAAACTAGCATCCCCAACCTTAGGATTTTGCATATTATTAACACAATTGACATTAAGAGAATTTATAATAACATCATTGCAATCATGCTTTTCATCGAAGGAACTATCAAGTATGGGTGCAATAGCAACGATCTCATGTTTAACATAAGGAACTATAGCAAATTTATCTTCATAAATATTGGCATCATGGCCACAAGAATAGCAAGCATCATGTTCATCAAGGGATATTTCAACCAAATCATCAGAATCATCATTATCTATAGATTCATGCATATCATTATTTCTTCCAAAGCAATAGTCATTCTTTCAATAAATTCTTGGACATAGACATTATGAGCAAAGTTTCATTGCAATATTTAAGTATGACGGAATTTTCAGATTTATTGAGAGTAAAATCATACTTTTCAATCAAAGAAGCAACTTCATGAGGACCCTTAAAAACGACAAATTCTTCAATTTGTTCGATATCATAGTAACTATAAACACCCTTTGGGTAAGAAGATAAGATTTCATTATCATTGAACTCACATAGGTAGGGAAGGTGTTTTTTAGGGTTCTTAGAGCAACAAGTAAAATCACAAATTTCACAAAGGTTCCAAGCATAACATAGCAAACTATTTATATCATACCATAAGAGCTTCCCTTTTTCAAACAAACGATGACGCACAAAATGAGCATGCTCATCTAAAGATTTCCCATCAACTAGGCTAGTTGGGGTTTCAGCATGAGCGCATAAGGATCGAAGATGATCCAAGTAGAACACTTTAAGTGGATCCATATCAATAGATTATTAGCAAGCAAAGATGCAAGCAAATGGAAGGCACATGGTAACACAAGCAAACAAAAAGCAAGTGGGCAAAAAGAGGCAAATAGAGGGAGGATAGAGAGAGTGAGAGCAAATAAAACGGCAAGGGCGAAGTGGGGGGGGGGGGAGAGGAAAACGAGAGGCAAATGGAAAATAATGTAATGTGGGAGATAAGGGTATGTCATGGGTACTTGGTATGTTGACTTTTGCGTAGACCTCCCCGGCAACGGTGCCAGAAATCCTTCTTGCTATCTCTTTTAGCACTGCGTTGGTTTTCCCCGAAGAGGAAGGGATGATGCAGCAAAGTAGCGAAGTATTTCCCTCAGTTTTTGAGAACCAAGGTATCAATCTAGTAGGAGGCTACATGTGAGTCCCTCGCACCTGCACAAAACAAGTAAATCCTCACAACCAATGCAAATAGGGGTTGTCAATCCCTATAGGGCCACTTACGAGAGTGAGATCTGATAGATATGATAAGATAATATTTTGGTATTTTTATGATAAAGATGCAAAGTAAAATAAAGGCAAAGTAAATAGCAAATTAAAATAACAAAGTAGTAGGAGATTGATATGATAAAGATAGACCTGGGGGCCATAGGTTTCACTAGTGGCTTCTCTCGAGAGCATAAGTATTCTACGGTGGGTGAACAAATTACTGTTGAGCAATTGACAGAATTGAGCATAGTTATGAGAATATCTAGGTATGATCATGTATATAGGCATCACATCCGAGACAAGTAGACCGACTCCTGCCTGCATCTACTACTATTACTCCACTCATCGACCGCTATCCAGCATGCATCTAGAGTATTAAGTTAAAAACAGAGTAACGCCTTAAGCAAGATGACATGATGTAGAGGGATAAATTCATGCAATATGAAGAAAACCCCATCTTGTTATCCTCGATGGCAACAGTACAATACGTGCCTTGCTGCCCTTACTGTCACCGGGAAAGGACACCGCAAGATTGAACCCAAAGCTAAGCACTTCTCCCATTGCAAGAAAGATCAATCTAGTAGGCCAAACCAAACTGATAATTTGAAGAGACTTGCAAAGATAACCAATCATACATAAAAGAATTCAGAGAAGATTCAAATATTGTTCATAGATAGACTTGATCATAAACCCACAATTCATCGGTCTCAACAAACACACCGCAAAAAGGAGATTACATCGAATAGATCTCCACAAGAGAGGGGGAGAACATTGTATTGAGATCCAAAAAGAGAGAAGAAGACATCTAGCTACTAACTATGGACCCGTAGGTCTGAGGTAAACTACTCACACTTCATCGGAGGGGCTATGATGTTGATGTAGAAGCCCTCTGTGATCGATGCCCCCTCCGGCGGAGCTCCGGAACAGGCCCCAAGATGGGATCTCGTGGATACAGAAAGTTACGGCGGTGGAATTAGGGTTTTGGCTCCTGCTCTGATCGTTTGGGGGTACGTGGATATATATAGGAGGAAGAAGTACGTCGGTGGAGCAACAGGGGGCCCATGAGGGTGGAGGGCGCGCCTGGGGGGGGGGGTAGGCACGCCCCCTACCTCATGGCCTCCTGTTACGTGTCTTGACGTAGGGTCCAAGTCTCCTGAGTTGTATTCGATGAGAAAATCACGTTCCAGAAGGTTTCATTCCATTTGGACTCCGTTTGATATTCCTTTTCTTTGAAACCCTAAAACAGGCAAAAACAGCAATTCTGGGCTGGGCCTCCGGTTAATAGGTTAGTCCCAAAAATAATATAAAAGTGGATAATAAAGCCCAATAATGTCCAAAACAGTAGATAATATAGCATGGAGCAATCAAAAATTATAGATACGTTGGAGACGTATCAATATGACAGTGGAATACATCTTTGTCGTCCTTTTGAAGATATATAAAAACACATAGAATGATTTATAAAGATTCATATAGGAATACAAAATGGATTCAAATTTAGTTGCCAGGGTAAACGTGGATGCTTATTGTCCCAAAATTCGAAAGAAGCAGCAAAATGTCCACTCCCACGTTGACTGCGCGAAGCCAAGTGTTTGGGAGATGGAAATTACTGTCTACCCATTACATGGACAATCCATCGGCCCGATTTCCACTGCTCTAAATAGGGGTAGGTTAGTAACTTCAATTAGACGTGACACGACCGCCTCTGAGCCCATTCTGACACGGTGGGCATCAAACATGGGCGGCAAAACTCATTTGATTCAAGCTTGTCCGAAAGACCTCTGTTTCTCCCTCCATTCCCCATTCATACACGGTGGGCGACAAAACAAACTCGACTCGGCCGAAATTGATGTAGGCAAATATTTTCAATAGGGGCAGGTTTGTAACTTCACTCAGACGTGACACAACCGCCCTACCTATCAGCCCTGTTCATACACCATGGGCGCCAACCACCCTCTCCTCGCCCGAAATCGCTCTGGGCAAATATTGGCGAGATGCGAGATTACCGTCCTATCCCCAACCGACGAGACGTCCAAATTTTAAACGGGGGCTAAGTTCGTAACTTTCCCATATTTCAGTCAGGCCCGTCCCAAAAACATGGTTCCCCGTACCTCTCCCTCCATTTTCCCATTCATACACCGTCCACGCTAGAACACCCCATCCCCACACCAGCCTCCGTCCTCCACCCCATCCATCGCCACCGTCCTCCACCACATCCATCGCCACCGTCCTCCACCATGCCGGAGCGCCTACCAAGACCACGTCGTCCACTGCTAGAGATGGACATTTCTCATCCACTGCAACAGACCAATAGCCTTGCATCGCGTCCTCTAGCTTCATCGGCGCCGTCGTCCTCTTTGTCGGGGCCGCTCACACGACCTTCTCTTCCACCGCAACGGGACTTATCCCCCGATGCACCCGTCTACCGTCGCAGATCTGCTTCAACGCCACCGACAACCATCGCACCCCCGATGCCTACACGGCGCCGCAAGAGAGGTGGTACTTCATATCTCCTCAACTTTTTGATCTCAACCAGAAAACAGATCTTAACTTGGTTACTCTACTTTCTTTTCAGCTCTTAGAATTTAGTTCTTAGTTCGAAGCAAACAATGGATGCTAAATATCATTTCTCCGGTTTGCAGCTTCAAATCTGCCATAGCACATCCATAATACAGTTTAATTGATCATGCTTAGGGTTTAATTGATCATGTTGGTTCCGTGGTGGTTTCTTTAATAGAAATCGGAGGGGAAACCCTCTTTTGCTAAAAAAATATGCTTAGAGTTTCCCCCTTTTATGATCACTATACGATCAGAATACGTGCTTCGTGTCATAATAACACTGCTCCACCCATCAAGCTAAACAAGCTTAGTTGTTCAAATACGAATCTGATATTATTAAAATAGAGTTGTTTAATTGGTCAGCTAAATGTTTATAAATTATTTTCGAAAATGCATGTTCGCTGCTCGGGTGTGTATCTTTACAGGGTGCCCACGGTGGGCTGGCCCACCCTGGGATTTTGGGTCGTCCCAGGCCCCGATTCCCCTCTGTTCTGCTGGGTGCTTTCAATCTCTACTCGCCCCCAGCCGCCTGCCTCACCGGTGACTTGCCGTCCCCGGACGACATGACTCTAGGAGGAGACGCCGGACTAACAGGAGGCCAGGAGCCGCTCGCCCAACAACGTCACCGCTGCCTGGGCGTGCCGCCGTGCCTACCTTCCCAGTCCATTCAGGGCTCAGGCGTGCAGCACCCACCAAGCCAACCCGATTTATCCTGAGATACATCCTCAACACTCAGCAGCCACTCCTCATCACCCATTTTCTAATTGATTCATTACTCATTAGGCAGGACTGTCATTAGGGTTTGTTGTGTGCTCAGTGCTACCTACACTTAATGGTTCAGATGTATTTCGGTAATCTTTAGTACCTCTAAAGTTCACAGGGTTTTCAAAATTCCGGCCCTCAGAACAGAAACTAGTCATTTTGGATTGTTGGTCATAGTGACATTGACCCAGATTACTACTGCAAGCTAGGTTTGTTAACAATTTTACTTGTCTTTCTTACTCATTCAATATAATATCCAATTATTCACGTCGATTAGTTGCAAACAATAAGTGCTAGACAAACTTCTTCATTCAGATTTTGGACGGTCTCTTACTGCAGTTACAATTCTGCATACTTGTCCTAGTAAGCTCACAGGTAAATGATTGATTCACTACATCTATGCTTGCCTTGTCATATTTGTTGTCAATATTCTTTTAGGGTGGACCACCCTGTTTCTAAATACTGGAACCGTAGACATGAGTGAATAGTATTTCTCTATGTGATCTCTTCCATCATGTGTGGGTAACGAACACTGCATCGTATAGAAAGAAAGTGTCATTTCCAGCTTTTACATAGGTTTCGATCTTTTACATGGAATACAATCTGCCTACTTGCTTTGTGTCGCACTACCAACACTCCACCCTTGAAGCTAAACATTACGCCACTCATAATTGCTTAGTTTATTTGTTCAAATACGAATTTCATATGATTCTAATGTTCCTACTTCAGTTTTGAAATGTGTGGCTGCCTGTTATAGAGACATAAGGGGTTTGTATTTCTGTGTGTGGTCTGGTCAGCACAGTTGGGGAGGTGAACTTTGCATACGCAGGGGTTTATAGGGAGACACTCTCCGAGTTGAATCCGCAATGCATTCCATAGATAATCTGACTACTTTTTATGTTTTCATGAATCTCAGATTCTGAACAGCATCATAATGATTATGAGCTTGCGCGCATGAAAAGAATAAAGCAGAACAATGCCATGGCTGTCAAACTTGGCATTAAGGGACTGAAATCAAGTCCGGATGCAATGCAATGCAAACGCTCTCCACCTACAGATTCATGCTCAGAATATGATCCTAACAGTGATTCTGAGCTAGAGGGAGACCTAAGTCAATGTAGCTCCCTAGTGGAGGAGTTAGAGGAAGATGCCCTATCTTATTCACCCATCAAGGTACTTGCTCTAACTTTCCAAGGTTACATTGCTCGCACATATCTTGCAACTGATGCTTTGCATTGCTTCTACTTTGTTGAACTGCCATTAGCTTAGTTTACACATCTTGTATGTGAATACGCCCTGCCTATCCATTTTCAGTACATATTCCATCTGTCATCATACCATATTTATCCATTCAAATGCTGTTCTTGTGCATCAGACGTTCAAAAGGAAGAGGGCGATTGCTGATCGTGGAGGAGCATAAGCAAAGTATTTGGAAAAGGTAGTGGCACATGATAAATCAAATAGCCCATTAGGTGTAGTTGCAATATCACCTGACCCACAAAATACCCCAACTCTAGCAGACTCTAGCCCTACTACACTGGTCATTTCTGATGCCCCAACTCAGCAGACCCCAACTACAGCAAACAGTATGATTATGCCAGTTGACATAGCACCAGCTGTACGACACAAAACCCCCATTCCAGCAAAGAGTACACCAAATCTAGTTGCCAAATCCCTTTTCGAACCAAAGAGAACCCCAATTGCAGCAAATAGGACCCCTGTTCCATTTCTTCCCAGTTTAGAAGACAAAGCTTATGTTGTTGTCAGGAACTTTGTGTGCATCTTTCCTTCATGGAAAGATTATACCGCAGACACGAAACAATTTCCAGCCTTCCTCCGCAACTTACGCGTAAGTAATGTACTAATGTTATTCATGGTCATTACTGCATATGTTTCTGCTGACAGAAGACACAAGATTTCATTCTTTTAAATAGGTGAGGAGCAAACTGGATTGTGATGATGAGCAAGGGTTGGTTGCGCTTTTCAAGCACTCATTGATGAAGTATCGTTCCTACCTAAGGCAAGCGCACTTCGATGGCAAGCCTCTGAACGAAATTTCTGTAAAGTCTCCGGTGCTACATTTATCCGACGGTGACTGGAATAATCTTGTTACACATTGGTCTCGGCTGCAGCGTAAGGTACTGTCTATGATATCACATCACAATTTGAACTACATTTCTGCATTTGCCTTAATGTCTCACTTGTACGAAAACTGATAGCAGAAGAACATTCGTTCTCAAGGGACCACATAATCTCGCAACTATATTGCACACTGCATTGCTCTTGTGAGTACCTCTTGCCCTGTATGACCATACTTACTTTCATAGCTGTTTGATTATGTAGCATCACTACACATGTTAGCCTCGTAATCGTCCATTTGGTGGACATTGTAAGATCCGTATGGACTCTTACATAAATTTAGAATCAACCCAATGCTTTTGAAGAGGTTTAGCTCTGTAGTCCTCTTGTAAGGACTGAACGTGGTCTATCACTATACTTACATTAATAGCTACTCCCTCTGTCCCATAATATAAGAACGTTTTGTAAAGTACACCAGTGTTCAAAACACTCTTGTATTATGGGAAGAGGGATTGGCTCATTTTGTAGCATTCTGCATCTTATCTCCCTCGCCCACCATTTACTAGAAAAGATCAAATCTGTATTTAATCTTACCAACAAGTAGAATACACAGTCAATGCCAGTGCAGAAGTGTAGCCCATTGCTCTTGTCAGTACATTTTGTCCTGTAACGCTTGTACTTCTAGGGATTGGTAGTTGATTATGTAGCATCAATTTGCATCTTATCTTCATTATCCTCTATCCCTTCCAGTATTATCATATCTATAATTACTCTCTACAAAATGTAGAGTACATGCAATGCTTATGAAGAAGATTATGTGCTAAAATTCTTGAGTTATCCTTCCCTTGACATGGAGAAGGGCATTATAAAGCCTGTGTTAACTGTTAATGTAAGTCAGTCCTTCTAAAGCCTTTATCCTCAACTGCTGTTTAATTTGCTCATACTCCCTATCATTTACTGTTGTTTAGTTTGCTGTTTCTACCAAAATGCATGTTCGTAAGAACCGTAAGTTCTAAGTTTTACTTGTAAAACCAAATTCCTTATTCATACCATGCACATTACTTAATACTCCCTATATGTATGCTTGTTTTTGTGGATCTATAATCCAATGTGTGGTGAAGCAGCCCACGTTTGCACCTTGTCATCTCCTGTTTTATCTTACTGATGTGGCTGATGATATGAACAACATGCCATGCACATTATACAAAATAGATACAATGATTTTCTTTGCCCTTCATCTATGCTTGTTATGTTGACATGGTAATCCAGTAGTGTGGTGAAGCTCCCCGCATTATGAACAATGCCAAATTATGCTATTGATATTTTGAACTTACTCTTTATTTTCTAATTTGAAATTGGATAGAATTGACAGAACAGTTATCATCTTTGTTTATACACGTGGAAAACCTGTCATCTCTCTGCTTTGTTTCAGGGTGATATGCCTGATGTCATGCACAAGTCTGCTGAAGGCTGTTGGACAAACCCAACATATATTGCAGCAAAGAAGGCAAAACATCTTGAAGATAGCGAGACAACCCCAAAGTCTTGTCTTGATGCAGTGTTCAGGTTACTTGAGACTAACAGTCAGACAAGCTCACAGAATTCATTGTCTGAATCAGTTCGACTTCTTCAGTCCCAAGTTCTAGCAGAAAGGCATTCTGCAACTCAACTTCGACTTGAAGTCCTATCTCTAAGAAAGATTGCGGAGAACACCAATGAGAACAGCTACACCTGGAAGCTATGACCGACATGCTAGGCCGGTCTCACAGCCTTGCTCAGCAGCTTGCGCAGCAGTTCCCACGCAAGGCTAACCTTTCTTGAACTGTCTTGGAAGTGGTCTCGGTTCAGTATTATTTTGTTACGCTACAATGGTGCCCAGTTTTTGTAATCTGCTTCTTCGTTGCTCTTTATGATCACTGGTGGCGAACTTCGATGCCTAGTGGATGTAATATACCTTAAATCCTTTATTGTATAGTGTAGGTTTATTCTTAGTTACTACGCCGTAATTTCTTTATTGCATAGAGTAGGTTTGTTCTTAATTCCTACTAGTTACTGCCATCATTCGCTATCTGAAAAAAATTAGATGTAGTCGACCGGACCGAAACATTCGACTCTAACGGGCCAGGTTTTTAGCGGGCCACAATTGGGCCGGCCTGCATCTTTCTTGGGCCCAAATGATTGGGGCCTTCACACATTGCGCCAGGCCCAAACTTACACCGGCCTATATTTTAGTTGGGCCTTTTGTCGACCCAGCGCTTAGTTTGGCCTAGGTAGCGTTGGGCCATTAACAGGCTGAATATTGTACTCGCCTGTTACGGCCGAGATGAAACCACGGGCCTTTAGCAGGCCAAAATGCATGTTGGGCCTCAATTTTCACTAGTCGTCGACGGGCCTTCAGCAGGCCGAAATGTAGACCGGGCCGTTTTCGGCCCAGTTAGCTCACGGGCCGTTACCAGGCCGAAACATATCTCGGGCCTTAGTTGGCCCACTGATATCATGGGCCTTTAAGAGGCCGAAAGCTTATCATAGGCATCAATGGGCCGAATTACGCGACAGGCCTTTAACAGGCCCAAAGTCACGTTGGGCTTAACTGTTGCCACCTTTAGCACGGGCCGTTTGTGGGCCTGATGTCCCGTCGGACCATATATGGCCCATGGGCAGCACGGGCCATTCCTAGGCCGAAAGTCACACCGGGCTGAAATGGGCCCATGTCTACATCAGGCCTCTAACAGGCTGAAAGTCACTAGGCTGTAGTTGGGCCCAAATATTCGGCGAACAATTAACGGGCTAGATCTGGCTTCGGGCCGGGCCCAAATATTGGGCGAACAATTAACAGGCCAGATCTGGCTTCGGGCCATAAATGGGCCCAAATATTGGGCGAACAATTAACGGGCCAGATCTGGCTTCGGGCCGTAAATGGGCCTTTATTGGGCTGGCCCACTAGTACCTGATTAAGTTCTACGGGCATTTGACTGGGCCGGCCTTTTTAACCTATATGGGCCTCTGTTGGGCCCAGCCACGTGTCGATGTATCATAGGCATGTCTCCTCCAATGGACGGGCGACATCTGGCCCACTAACGAGCTGACAGGTGTTCCCTTCGGCCAATCAGAATTTTACACGTGGAAATTTCCCATTGGTCAGGGCTGTTAACGGGTTATCGGATCCAAAATCCGACCCGATAGCTTAATGGCGTTCCGTTATGGTGGACGCCATGTGTTGGTCACCCTTGACGAAAGCACTTCTGTGACGCGCGATTTATCATCATGGAAGTGGACACTTCCATGATGATAATTTTGGTAATTTCATGGAACACTTCTACAACAACACAGGTATGACTATCTTGATTCTGTCATAAAATCGTCATGGATGTACATGCATGACAAAAAACGCGACCTACTGTGACAAACACGTATCATCACGGAAGTGTATTTTTTGTAGTGTATGTTGGTGACTAAAGGTTATTTGGAGTCCCGGATGAGATCCCGGACATGACGAGGAACTCCAGAATGGTACAGAGGTGAAGATTGATATATAGGATGAAGGGATTCGGATTCTGGAAGTGTTCCGGAAGGTACTGGGTTTCGTCGGAGAACCGAAAAGGGTTTCGGGGGGGGGGGGGCAAGTGTTGGGGGGCTCATGGGCCAAGGAAGAGGGGGCACACCAGCCCACAGGGGGTTGGGTGCTACCCCAAACCCCAACCCACTCGGCCAAGAGGGTGGGGCGCTCCCCTAGGGCAGCCGACCCCCCTTGCTTGGGAGGCAAGGCTCCTAGGGGCGCCACCCAAAGCCTAGGGCGCCTCCCCTTGGTGGCCGCCGCCCCACCTAGGGGAAACCCTAGGGCGCCCCACCCCTCCCCCCTATATATAGAGGTGGAGAGTGAGGGCAGCCGCACCCATTCATGCCACAACGTTGCCCTTTCTCTCCCCCGTAGTTCCTCTCTCTCGGATTGCTTAGCGAAGCTCTACTGAGATTTCTCCACCACCACCGCTATCACGCTGTCGTGCTACCGGAGAACTCGAGCTACTACTTCACCATCGCTCGCTGGATCGAGGAGGTGAAGGCATCATCAAATTGTACGTGTGTTGAACATAGGGGTGCCGTCCGTTCGGCACTTGATCAGGAGTTCGTGGACGGATCGTGATTGTCTTTCGACTACATCAACCGCGTTTCTTAATGCTTCCGCTTAGTGATGTACAAGGGTATGTAGATCCAATCTCTCCTCTTGTAGATGTGCATCTCCTAGATTGATCTTGGTGAGCGTAAGAATTTTTTTGTTTCCCATGCAATGTTCCCCAACAGTGGCATCATGAGCTAGGTCTATCCATAGATGGCATCACGAGTAGAACACAAAGGATTTTGTGGGCGTTGATGTTCAAATTGCTTCCTTCCTTAGTATTATCTTGATTCAGCGGTATTGTGGGATGAAGCGGCCCAGACTAACTTTACATGTCCACGTATAGGAGACCAGTTCCATCGACTAACATGCAACTTGTTGCATAAAGATGGCTGGCATGAGTCTGTCTCTCCCACCTTAGTTGAATCGGATTCTACAAAGGCAGCCCTTGTAGAAGGTTAAATAGCAACTTGAATATCACCGTCGTGGTTTTTCGTAGGTAAGAATGATTCTTACTAGTCTCCCATAGCAGCCACGTAAAACATGCAACAACAAAGTAGAGGACGTCTAGCTTGTTTTTTCAGGGTATGTTGTGATATGATACGACCAAAGACATGATGAGATATATTTGATGTATGAGATGATCATGTTTTGTATAGATTATCATGACTTGCATGTCGTTGAATACGGCAACTAGCAGGAGCCATAGGGTTGTCTTTAATTATTGTATATGACCCGCGTGTCAATCATTAAGTGCTATATAATGCTTTACTTTATCGCTAAGCGGTAGCAATAGTTGTAGAAGCATGGTTGGCCTAACAACCCCGATGGCGACACGATGATGGAGATCATGGTTTCATACCAGCGACGATGGAGGTCATGCCGGTGCTTTGAAGATGGAGATCAAAAGCACAAGATGATGGCCATATCATGTCACTTATGATTTGCATGTGATGTTAATCCTTTTATGCATCTTATTTTACTTAGGATGGCGGTAGCATTATAAGGTGATCCCTCACTAAAATTTCAAGATAAAATTGTGTTCTCCCCAAGTGTGCACCGTTGCAAAAGTTCGTCGCTTCGAAGCACCACTTGATGATCGGTGTGATAGAATCTATGTTCGCATACAATGGGTGCAGGCCAGTTTTGCACATGCGGAACACTTGGGTTAAACTTGATGAGCCTAGCATGTACAGACATGGCCTCGGAACACAAGAGACCGAAAGGTCGAACATGAGTCATATGGTAGATATGATCAACATGAAGATGTTCACCATTGAAACCACCTCATCTCACGTGACGATCGGACTTGGGTTGGTGAATTTGGATCATGTTACACTCGGACAACCGGAGGGATGTTGATTTGAGTGGGAGTTCTTAGGTAATATGATTAATTGAACTCATTATCTTGAACAATAGTCTAAGTTATCTTTGCAAATTATGTTGTAGATCAATGGCTCGCGCAGTAGCTCACCTGAATTTCAATGCGTTCCTAGAGAAAGCTAAGTTGAAAGATGATGGAAGCAACTTTGTGGACTGGGCCCGTAATCTGAGGATTATCCTCACGGCCGCCCAAAAGTCTTATGTCCTTGATGCACCACTTGGTGCGCCACCCCCTCCAGCGTCTATGGACATTGTGAATGTCTGGCAGTCACATGTTGATGACTAGTCAATAGTTCAGTGTGCCATGTTGTATGGCTTAGAACTGGGACTTCAAAGGCATTTTGAACGTCATGGAGCATATGAGATGTTCCAGGAGTTAAAGTTTATTTTTGAGAAAATGCCCGGATCGAGAAGCATGACACCTCTGATAAGTTCTATGCATGCAAAATGGAGGAGAACAGCTCTGTCAATGAGCACATACTCAGAATGTCTGGGTATTACAACCGTCTGGCTGAGTTGGGAGTTGAGCTCCCGCCTGAGGCGATCACTGACAGAGTTCTTCAATCATTACCACCTAGCTACAAGAGTTTCGTGTTGAACTATAACATGCAAGGATAAACAAGTTACTCCGAGTTGTTCGCGATGCTAAAAGTTGCAGAGGCAGACATCCAGAAGGAGCATCAAGTGTTGATGGTCAATAAAACCACTAGTTTCAAGAAGAACAAGGGAAAGAAGGGAAACTTCAAGAAGAGTGGCGAAGCAGTTGCTCCTCTCGTGAAGAAACCCAAGGCTGGACCCAAGCCAGAAACTGAGTGCTTCTATTGCAAGGGAATTGGCCACTGGAAGCGGAATTGCCCCAAGTATCTGGCCTACAAGAAGGGGGCCAACATCAACAAAGGTATATATGATATACATGTTATTGATGTGTACCTTACCAGCTCTCGTTGTAGTGCCTGGGTATTTGATACCGGTTCGGTTGCTCACATTTGTAACTCAAAATAGGAACTATAGAATAGGCGAAGGCTGGCGAAGGACGAAGTGATGATGCGTGTGTGAAATGGTTCCAAGGTTGATGTGATCGCCGTCGGCATGCTCGCTCTTCGATTACCATCAGGATTAGTGATGAACCTAAATAATTGTTATTTAGTGCCTGCGTTGAGCACGAACATTATATCTAGATCTTGTTTAATGCGAGACGGTTACTCATTTAAATCAGAGAATAATGGTTGTTCTATTTATATGGGTAATATATTTTATGGTCATGCACCCATTGTGAGGGGTTTATTCTTACAGAATCTCGATAGTGATGATACACATGTCCATAACATTGATGCCAAAAGATGTAGAGTTGATAATGGTAGTACCACTTTCTTGTGGACTTGCCGCTTAGGTCATATTAGTGTAAAGCGCATGAAGAAACTCCATGCGAACCATGCCTCATGGGCAAGATGACTAAAACCCCGTTATGGAACGGGCAGATGACTTGTTGGAAATCATACATACTGATGTGTGTGGTCCGATGAGTGTTGACGCGCGCGATGGATATCGTTACTTTCTCACCTTCACCGATGATTTGAGTAGATATGGGTATATTTACTTAATGAAGCATAAGTTTGAAACATTTGAGAAGTTCAAGCAATTTCATAGTGAAGTTGAGAATCACCGTAACAAGAAGATTAAATTCCTATGATCAGATCGGGGGGGGGGGGGAGTATGCGAGTTATGAGTTTGACAATCACTTAAGACAATGTGGAATTGTTTCACAACTGATACCACCTGGAACACCGCAACGTAGTGGTGTGTCCGAACGTCGTAATCATGCCTTATTGGATATGGTGTGTTCTATGATGTCCTTTACCGATCTGCCACTATCGTTTTGGGGTTATGCATTAGAGACAACTGCATTCACTTTAAATAGGGCACCATCTAAGTCCATAGAGACGACACCGTATGAACTATGGTTTGGCAAGAAGCCTAAGCTATCGTTTCTTAAGGTTTGGGGCTGCGATGCTTATGTCAAAAGGCTTCAGCCAGAACAGCTCGAACCCAAAGCGGACAAATGCATCTTCATAGGATACCTAAAGGAGATGATTGGGTATACCTTCTATCTCAGATCCAAGGGCAAAGTGTTTGTCACTAAGAATGGGTCCTTTCTCGAAAAAGAGTTTCTCTCGAAAGAATTGAGTGGTAGTAAGTGATGTCTACTACACAACCTTCTTCTTGTAGACGTTGTTGGGCCTCCAAGTGCAGAGGTTTGTAGGACAATAGCAAATTTCCCTCAAGTGGATGACCTATGGTCTATCAATTCGTAGGAGGCGTAGGATGAAGATGGTCTCTCTCAAGCAACCCTTCAACCAAATAACAAAGAGTCTCTTGTGTCCCCAACACACCCAATATAATGGTAAATTGTATAGGTGCACTAGTTCGGTGAAGATATGGTGATACAAGTGCAATATGAATAGTAGATAATGGTTTTGTAATCTGAAAATATAAAAACAGCAAGGTAACTAATGATAAAAGTGAGCACAAACGGTATTGCAATGCGTTGAAACAAGGCCTAGGGTTCATACTTTCACTAGTGCAAGTTCTCTCAACAATAATAACATAATCGGATCATAAAACTATCCCTCAACATGCAACAAAGAGTCACTCCAAAGTCACTAATAGTGGAGAACAAACGAAGATATCATGGTAAGGTACGAAACCACCTCAAAGTTATCCTTTCTGGTCGATCTATTCAAGAGTCCGTAGTAAAATAACATGAAGCTATTCTTTTCGTTCAATCTATCCTAGAGTTCGTACTAGAATAACACCTTAAGACACAAATCAACCAAAACCCTAATGTCACCTAGATACTCCAATGTCACCTCAAGTATCCGTGGGTATGATTATACGATATGCATCACACAAACTCAGATTCATCTATTCAAACCAACACAAAGTACTTCAAAGAGTGCCCCAAATTTTCTACCAGAGAGTCAATACGAAAATGTGTGCCAACCCCTATGCATAGGTTCATGGGCGGAACCCGCAAGTTGATCACCAAAACATACATCAAGTGAATCAATAGAATAACCCATTGTCACCACGGTTATCCCACGCAAGACATACATCAAGTGTTCTCAAATCCTTAAAGACTCAATCCGATAAGATAACTTCAAAGGGAAAACTCAATCCATTACAAGAGAGTAGAGGGGGAGAAACATCATAGGATCCAAATATAATAGCAAAGCTCGTGATACATCAAGATCTTACCACCTCAAGAACACGAGAGAGAGAGAGATCAAACACATAGCTACTAGTACATACCCTCAGCCTCGAGGGCGAACTACTCCCTCCTCGTCATGGAGAGCACCGGGATGATGAAGATGGCCACCGGAGAGGGATTCCCCCTCCGGCAGGGTGCCAGAACGGGTCTAGATTGGTTTCGATGGCTACGGAGGCTTCTGGTGGCGGAACTCCCGATCTATTGTGCTCCCCGAAGTTTTTAGGGTATATGGGTATATATGGGAGGAAGAAGTACATCGGTGGACCTCCGGGCTGTCCACGAGGCAGGGGGGCGCACCCAGGGGGTGGGCGCGCGCCCCACCCTCGTGGGCAGCCCGGGACTCTCCTGGTCCAACTCCGATACTCCGTGGGCTTCTTCTGGTCCAAAAATAAGTTACGTGAAGTTTCAGGTCAATTGGACTCCATTTGATTTTCCTTTTCTGCGATACTCTAAAACAAGGAAAAACAGAAACTCGCACTGGGCTCTAGGTTAATAGGTTAGTCCCAAAAATCATATAAAATAGCATATAAATGCATATAAAACATCCAAGGTTGATAATATAATAGCATGGGACAATAAAAAATTATATATACGTTGGAGATGTATCAGCATCCCCAAGCTTAATTCCTGCTCGTCCTCGAGTAGGTAAATGATAAAAACAGAATTTTTGATGTGGAATGCTACCTAACATATTTATCCATGTAGTTCTCTTTATTGTGGCAAGAATATTCAGATCCATAAGATTCAAGACAAAATTTTAATATTGACATAAAAATAATAATACTTCAAGCATATTAATAAAGCAATCATGTCTTCTCAAAATAACATGGCCAAAGAAAGCTATCCCTACAAAATCATATAGTTTGGCTATGCTCTATCTTCACCACACAAAGTATTTACATCATGCACAACCCCGATGAAAAGCCAAGCAATTGTTTCATACTTTTGGTGCTGACAAACTTTTTCAATCTTCACGCAATACATGAGCGTGAGCCATGGACATAGCACTATAGGTGGAATAGAATGGTGGTTGTGGAGATGACAAAAAGGAGAAGATAGTCTCACATCAACTAGGCGTATCAACGGGCTATGGAGATGTCCATCAATAGATATCAATGTGAGTGAGTAGGGATTGTCATGCAAAGGATGCACTAGAGTTATAAGTGTATAAAAGCTCAAAAAGAAACTAGTGGTGTGCATCCAACTTGCTTGCTCACGAAGACCTAGGGCATTTTGAGGAAGCCCATCATTGGAATATACAAGCCAAGTTCTATAATGAAAATTTGCCACTAGTAAATGAAAGTGATATCATAGGAGACTCTCTATCATGAAGATCATGGTGCTACTTTGAAGCACAAGTGTGGTAAAAGGATAGTAGCATTGCCCCTTCTCTCTTTTTCTCTCATTTTTTGGGCCTTTTTTTATGGCCTCCTTTTTTTATTTGGGCTTCTTTGTCCTCTCTTTTTTTCATCCGGAGTCTTATCCCGACTTGTGGGGGAATCATAGTATCCATCATCCTTTCCTCATTGGGACAATGCTCTAATAATGATGATCATCACACTTTTATTTTCTTACAACTCAAGAATTACAACTCAATACTTAGGACAAGATATGACTCTATATGAATGCCTCCGGCGGTGTACCGAGATGTGCAATGACTCATGAGTGACATGTATGAAAGAATTATGAATGGTGGCTTTGCCACAAATACGATGTCAACTACATGATCATGCAAAGCAGTATGACAATGATGGAGCGTGTCATAATAAGCGGAACGGTGGGAAGTTGCATGGAAATATATCTCGGAATGGCTATGGAAACGCCATAATAGGTAGGTATGGTGGCTGTTTTGAGGAAGGTATATGGTGGGTTTAAGGTACCGGTGAAAGTTGCACGGTACTAGAGAGGCTAGCAATGGTGGAAGGGTGGGAGTGCGTATAATCCATAGACTCAACATTAGTCATAAAGAACTCACATACTTATTGCAAAAATCTATTAGTTATCGAAACAAAGTACTACGCGCATGCTCCTAGGGGGATAGATTGGTAGGAAAAGACCATCGCTCGTCCCCGACCGCCACTCATAAGGAAGACAATCAATAAATAAATCATGCTCCGACTTCATCACATAACGGTTCACCATACGTGCATGCTACGGGAATCACAAACTTTAACACAAGCATCTCTCAAATCCACAACTACTCAACTGGCATGACTCTAATATCACCATATCCATATCTCAAAACAATCATAAGGAATCAAACTTCTCATAGTATTCAATGCACTCTATATGAAAAGCTTTTATTATATCCCTCTTGGATGCCCATCATATTAGGACTAAATTCATAACCCAAGCAAATTACCATGCTGTTTAGGACTCTCAAAATAATATAAGTGAAGCATGAGAGTTCATCTATTTCTTCAAAATAAAACCACCATCGTGCTCTAAAACGATATAAGTGAAGCACTAGAGCAAATGACAAACTACCCCAAAAGATGTAAGTGAAGCTCAAATGAGTAGTCGAATAATTATGCAACTATGTGAAGAATCTCTAACATTTAATAATTTCAGATCTTGGTATTTTATTCAAACAGCAAGCAAAACAAAGTAAAATGACATTCTAAGAATGGCAAACATCATGTGAAGAAGCAAAAACTTAAGATCAACCGAAACTAACCGATAGTTGTTGAAGAAGAAAGGTGGGATGCCAACCGGGGCATCCCCAAGCTTAGACGCTTGAGACTTCTTGAAATATTATCTTGGGATGCCTTGGGCATCCCCAAGCTTGAGCTTTTGTGTCTCCTTAATTCCTCTCATATCACGGTCTCCCTAAATCTCAAAATCTTCATCCACGCAAAACTCAACAAGGACTCGTGAGATAAGTTAGTATAAACCAATGCAAAAACCTTATCATACTCTACTATAGAAAATCATTAAAATTATTATTCAACATTGCATACTAAATGCCTCTGCATATTTAATAGTCCTATCCTCAAATAGAATCATTAAAGAAGCAAACATATGCAAACAATGCAAACATAATAACAATCTGCCTAAACATGACAGTCTGTAAAGAGCGCAGCAAGATCCATACTTCCCTACCTTCAAAAATTATGAAAGAAAATTACCACTGTAGTAAATTTATCAGAGCTTATTATGCAAAAGGTTTCAACATTTTATCACATTTTGACTTTTCTAGGAAATTTTTGCAACAGCGGTAAACTTTCTGTTTTCAAACAGCAACATGTGGACTTGTAAAATAGGCATAGTAAAGGCTTTCAATGCCACTTTTATTGAAATAAAATATGCAAAACATTGTTCTAAATAACAGCAAGCAAATCCTAACAAAATAAATTGACGCTCCAAGCAAAACACATATCATGTGGTGAATAAAAATATAGCTCCAAGTAAAGTTACCGATGAACGAATACGAAAGAGGGGATGCCTTCCGGGGCATCCCCAAGCTTAGGCTCTTTCCACTCCTTATTCCATAGTCCATCGAATCTTCACCCAAAACTTGAAAACTTCACAACACAATACTTAACAGAAAACTCGTAAGCTCCGTTAGTATAAGAAAATAAATCACCACTTAGGTACTGTTGTGAACTCATTCTAAATTCATATTGGTGTAATATCTACTGTACTCCAACTTCTCTATGGTTCATACCCTCCGATACTACTCATAGATTCATCAAAATAAGCAAACAACACATAGAAAACAGAATCTGTCAAAAACAGAACAGTCTGTAGTAATCTGTATCAAACGTATACTTATGGAACTCATAACATTCTAAAATAAATTGCTGGACGTGAGGAACTTATCTATTAATCATCTGAAAAAATAATTAACTAAATAGCACTTTCCAAATAAAAATGGCATCAATTCTCGTGAGCGCTAAAGTTTCTGTTTTTTACAGCATGATCGCAAAGACTTTCCCCAAGTCTTCCCAAAGGTTCTACTTGGCACAAACACTAATTAAATACAAAAAACACAACCATAATAGAGCCTAGATGAAATATTTATTACTAAACAGGAACAAAAATCAAGGAACAAAAATAAAATTGGGTTGCCTCCCAACAAGCGCTATCGTTTAACGCCCCTAGCTAGGCATGATGATTTCAATGATGCTCACATAAAAGATAAGAATTGAAACATAAAGAGAGCATCATGAAGAATATGACTAGCACATTTAAGTCTAACCCACTTCCTATGCATAGGGATTTTGTGAGCAAACAACTTGTGGGAACAAGAATCAACTTGCATAGGAAGGCAAAGCAAGTATAACTTCAAAACTTTAAGCACATAGAGAGGAAACTTGATATTATTGCAATTCCTACAAGCATATATTCCTCCCTCATAATAATTTTCAGTAGCATCATTAATGAATTCAACAATATAACCAGCACCTAAAGCATTCTTTTCATGATCTACAAGCATAGAGATTTTATTACTCTCCACACAAGCAAAGTTCTTCTCATGAATAATAGCGGGAGCAAAGTCAACAAAATAATTATCATGTGAGACATAATCCAATTGAAAACTAAAATCATGATGACAAGTTTCATGGATATCATTATTCTTTATAGCATACAAGTCATCACAATAATCATCATAGATAGCAATTTTGTTCTCATAATCAATTGGAACCTCTTCCGAAATAGTGGATTCATCACAAAATAAAGTCATGACCTCTCCAAATCCACTTTCATCAATATAATCATCATAAATAGGAGGCATGCTTTCATCATAATAAATTTTCTCATCAAAACTTGGGGGACAAAAAATATCATCTTCATCAAACATAGCTTCCCCAAGCTTGTGGCTTTGAATATCATTAGCATCATGGATATTCAAGGAATTCATACTAACAATATTGCAATCATGCTCATCATTCAAATATTTAGTGCCAAACATTCTAATGTATTCTTCTTCTAACACTTTGGCACAATTTTCCTTTCCATCATTCTCACGAAAGATATTAAAAAGATGAAGCGTATGAGGCAAACTCAATTCCATATTTTTTTGTAGTTTTCTTTTATAAACTAAACTAGTGCTAAAACAAGAAACAAAAAGATTCGACTGCAAGATCTAAATATATACCTTCAAGCACTCACCTCCCCGGCAACAGCGCCAGAAAAGAGCTTGATGTCTACTACACAACCTTCTTCTTGTAGACGTTGTTAGGCCTCCAAGTGCAGAGGTTTGTAGGACAGTAGAAAATTTCCCTCAAGTGGATGACCTAAGGTTTATCAATCCGTAGGAGGCGTAGGATGAAGATGGTCTCTCTCAAGCAACCCTGCAACCAAATAAAAAAGAGTCTCTTGTGTCCCCAACACACCCAATACAATGGTAAATTGTATAGGTGCACTAGTTCGGCGAAGAGATGGTGATACAAGTGCAATATGGATAATAGATAATGGTTTTTGTAATTTGAAAATATAAAAACAGCAAGGTAACTAATGATAAAAGTGAGCACAAACGGTATTGCAATGCGTTGAAACAAGGCCTAGGGTTCATAGTTTCACTAGTGCAAGTTCTCTCAACAATAATAACATAATCGGATCATATAACTATCCCTCAACCTGCAACAAAGAGTCACTCCAAAGTCACTAATAGTGGAGAACAAACGAAGAGATTATGGTAGGGTACGAAACCACCTCAAAGTTATCCTTTCTGATCGATCTATTCAAGAGTCCATAGTAAAATAACATGAAGCTATTCTTTCCGTTCAATCTATCCTAGAGTTCGTACTAGAATAACACCTTAAGACACAAATCAACCAAAACCCTAATGTCACCTCAAGTATCTGTGGGTATGATTATACGATATGCATCACACAATCTCAGATTCATCTATTCAAACCAACACAAAGTACTTCAAAGAGTGCCCCAAAGTTTCTACCGGAGAGTCAAGACAAAAACGTGTGCCAACCCCTATGCATAGGTTCATGGGCAGAACCCGCAAGTTGATCACCAAAACATACATCAAGTGAATCAATAGAATAACCCATTGACACCACGGTTATCCCACGCAAGACATACATCAAGTGTTCTCAAATCCTTAAAGACTCAATCCGATAAGATAACTTCAAAGGGAAATCTCAATCCATTACAAGAGAGTAGAGGGGGAGAAACATCATAGGATCCAAATATAATAGCAAAGCTCGCGATACATCAAGATCGTACCACCTCAAGAACACGAGAGAGAGAGAGAGATCAAACACATAGCTACTGGTACATACCCTCAGCCCCGAGGGCGAACTACTCCCTCCTCATCATGGAGAGCACCGAGATGATGAAGATGGCCACCGCAGAGGGATTCCCCCTCCGGCAGGGTGCCGAAACGGGTCTAAATTGGTTTTCGATGGCTACGGAGGCTTCTAGTGGCGGAATTGCCGTTCTATTGTGCTTCCCGAAGTTTTTAGGGTATATGGGTATATATGGGAGGAAGAAGTACGTCAGTGGACCTCTGGGCTATCCACGAGGCAGGGGGCCGCGCCCAGGGGGTGGGCGCGCCCCCCACCCTCGTGGGCAGCCCGGGACTCTCCTGGTCCAACTCCGATACTCCGTGGGCTTCTTCTGGTCCAAAAATAAGTTACGTGAAGTTTCAGGTCAATTGGACTCCATTTGATTTTCCTTTTCTGCGATACTCTAAAACAAGGAAAAACAGAAACTCGCACTGGGCTCTAGGTTAACAGGTTAGTCCCAAAAATCATATAAAATAGCATATAAATGCATATAAAACATCCAAGGTTGATACAACTTTATAGAGAATCTTGTATTTACAATAAAGTGAGTGGGATCTCTATAGCATTTCTAATATTATATCACCCGTGCGCATCGGTCCTAAACAAACGGTTTTTTACCCCTTTCCACGACGGCATTTGGAACCGTCGCCAAGTGAGTGTGTGCGGTAGGGTGTCCTTCCCACACGACCCAAAAATCATCAGGGATAGGCCCTCCTGGGACCCAGGCTGGGGCCTTGTGCGATCGGATGAGGCATCGGAACCCAATCATTTTCGTAGGTATGTACATCCCACACGGTGAATCCCAGAAATTATTTCCGTAGGTATGTACATCCCACACGGTGAATCCTAGAAATCATTTCCGTAGGTATGTACATGCCACACGGTAATCCGAGAAAATCATTTCCGTAGGTATGTACATCCCACACGGTGAATCCAAGAAAAACATTTCCGTTCGTATGTATATCACACACTGTCAATCCAAGGAATACGTTTCCGTTCTTATGTACATCCCACACAGTCAATCCAGGGAAAACATTTCCGTTCGGACGTAAATCCCACACAGTTTTATGTGTAGGCTCGTGTGTGAAAGGTGTAACTATCACACACGGTCTTCCTTGGTTAACTGTTTGCTTTTATCAACTATATCACACACGATTTGATGAAGAAAACTGTGTGGCATTGGGCTATCCATCGCAACCGCTTTTACTGCTAGAACCGTTTGCAAAGGTCCATGACACATTGAGCAGGTTTATTAGTTTACAATTAATAATTCCACTATTACGCAAATTCACATTTCATATCGAACAGTTGTTTGCCAATTTCATATCAGGCACATAAATATATTATAACATCACATTACGGTGGCTACATGAAAACAACACAGTACAACATATAGCTAGTTCAACTTCATAAGAACAATATATTCATTTCCCTAATCGAGATCATCCAGGCTCATCTTATCCACCTCTGCTTTCAGTTCAGTAAGAACCTGTTTTGCACGGGCCAACTGGGAAAGTGCCCCCTCCTTCGCCAACACCATCTTAGCAAAGTCTTTTAAAAAAAGTCTGAGCTCATTCTCCACCTTCAACTTTTTATCCCGCATCTTCAAAAATTCTTCAGTGTTGACAAGACTTTCTCTAAGCCTAGCTGTGTTCACTTCCTCATACATGCTCCAGAGCTTCGTTAGGCACATCTTCAAAGACTGTGGCCACTCTTGATCAACCCACTCCAAGTAAGAACACTTCCGTTCATCCTATAATATTTAAAACTAGATCAATAACAATTGTAGGGGAAATGGGTTCATAGCAACATAGAAAATCACCAATGCTTATTTTGAAAAACTGAAGAAACATGTTAATTTTGACATATCTTCTCAAAAAGATCAATGTGTAAACGAAATAATTGGTACTGAGACAACAACCAAATTCTGGAACATCATAAGCTATAATTAACTACAACGACGCTACAAGTTCTTACTCATGTACAATAAATAACAAATTGAACATTTTATGAGGAAGGTAAATATAACTGCAACAACATAGCGACAGTGTTTGGATGACATCAAATTGATACTAACAGGTGTGTACACACACCAAATTAGGAACATAGAACTAATAGCACTAAGGCCGTCCACTATGTATGCCAAAACTGGTGTAAAGACAACTGTTGCTACATCTCGCACCAGTGCCCTAAACTAGTGAGCCGATGCAGCAGAAAAAAAATCAGGGACCCGGACTCCGGAGCACGTAGTTGCTTTGATGCCCAAGTTACTTCATGCCATAAAGATTTAGTATTTTACTGCTTGGCTGCTCGGATGTGTGGACCAAAGTTGGCTGCACAAACTGCTGAAGCGGTGCTAAATAATTTTCTAATGGCACCGCTGATGAGATGACTGCTACATCTTGAGCTTGCGTTGGTTTTCCCCGAAGAGGAAGGGATGATGCAGCAGAGTAGCGTAAGTATTTCCCACAGTTTTTGAGAACCAAGGTATCAATCCAGTAGGAGGCCACGCTCAAGTCCCTCGTACCTGCACAAAACGATAGCTACTCGCAACCAACGCGATTAGGGGTTGTCAAGCCCTTCACGGTCACTTACGAGAGTGAGATCTGATAGATAGAATATTTTTGGTATTTTTGGTATAAAGATGCAGAGTAAAAAGTAAAGGCAAAGTAAATAGCAAAACAATATTAAAGTGGTGGAGATTGATATGATGAGAATAGACCCGGGGGCCATAGGTTTCACTAGTGGCTTCTCTCAAGAGCATAAGTATTCTACGGTGGGTGAACAAATTAATGTTGAGCAATTGACAGAATTGAGCATAGTTACGAGAATATCTAGGCATGATCATGTATATAGGCATCACGTCCATGGCAAGTAGACCGAAACGATTCTGCATCTACTACTATTACTCCACTCATCGACCGCTATCCAGCATGCATCTAGAGTATTAAGTTAAAAACAAAGTAATTCCTTAAGCAAGATGACATGATGTAGAGAGATAAATTCATGCAATATGAAATAAATCCCATCTTGTTATCCTCAATGGAAATGATGCAATACGTGCCTTGCTGCCCCTTCTGTCACTGGTAAAGGACACCACAAGATCGAACCCAAAGCTAAGCACTTCTCCCATGGCAAGAACTACCAATCTAGCTGGCCAAACCAAATGGATAATTCGAAGAGACTTGCAAAGATAACCAATCATACATAAAAGAATTCAAAGAAGATTCAAATATTATTCATAGATAGACTTGATCATAAACCCACAATTCATCGATCTCAACAAACACACCGCAAAAAGAAGATTACATCGAATAGATCTCCACAAGAGAGGGGGAGAACTTTGTATTGAGATTCAAAGAGAGAGAAGAAGCCATCTAGCTACTAACTATGGACCCGAAGGTCTGAGGTAAACTACTCACACTTCATCGGAGGGGCTAGGATGATGTACAAGCCCTCCGTGATGATGGCCCTCTTCCGGCGGAGCTCTGGAATAGGCCCCAAGATGGGATCTCATGGATACGGAAAGTTGCGGCGGTGGAATTAGGTTTTTGGCTCCTGTTCTGATCGTTTGGGGGTATGTGTGTATATATAGGTGGAAGAAGTACGCCGGAGGAGCAACGAGGGGCCCACGAGGCAGGGGGGCGCACCCTAGGGGGGGGGGGCGCCCCCACCCTCGTGACCGCCTCTTTTGTTCCTTGGAGCAGGGTCCAAGTCTCCTGGATCACGTTCGGTGAGAAAATCACGTTCCCGAAGATTTTATTCCGTTTGGACTCTGTTTGATATTCTGTTTCTCCGAAACACTGAAATGGGTAAAAAAACAACAATTCTGGGTTGGGCCTCTGGTTAATAGGTTAGTCCCAAAAATAATATAAAAGTGGAAAATAAAGCCCAATATAGTCCAAAACAGTACATAATATAGCATGGAGCAATAAAAAATTATATATACGTTGGAGACGTATCAGACATCCCCAAGCTTAATTCCCGCTCGTCCTCGAGTAGGTAAATGATAAAAAGAGAATTTTTGATGCGGAGTTCTACTTGGCATAATTTCAATGTAAATCTTCTTAATTGTGGTATGAATATTCAGATTAGAAAGATTCAAGACAAAAGTTTATATTGACATAAAAATAATAATACTTCAAGCATACTAACAAAGCAATTATGTCTTCTCAGAATAACATGGCCAAAGAAAGTTATCCCTACAAAATCATATAGTCTGGCTATGCTCTATCTTCACCACACAAAATATTTAAATCATGCACAACCCCGATGACAAGCCAAGCAATTGTTTCATACTCTAACTTTTTCAAAACTTTTTCAATCTTCACGCAATACATGAGCGTGAGCCATGGACATAACACTATAGGTGGAATAGAATGGTGGTTGTTGAGAAGACAAAAAGGGAGAAGATAGTCTCACATCAACTAGGCGTATCAAAGGGCTATGGAGATGCCCATCAATAGATATCAATGTGAGTGAGTAGGGATTGCCATGCAACGGATGCACTAGAGCTATAAGTATATGAAAGCTCAAAAAGAAACTAAGTGGGTGTGCATCCAACTTGCTTGCTCATGAAGACCTAGGGAAATTTGAGGATGCCCGTCATTGGAATATACAAGCCGAGTTCTATAATGTAAAATTCCCACTAGTATATGAAAGTGATAACATGAGAGACTCTCTACTATGAAGATCATGGTGCTACTTTGAAGAACAAGTGTGGTAAAAGGATAGTAACATTGTCCCTTCTCTCTTTTTCTCTCATTTTTTTATTATATATTTTTTATGGACTTTCTCTTTTTTATGACCTTTCTCTTTTTTATTTTTATTTTTTTTCGTTCGGAGTCTCATCCCGACTTATGGGGGAATCATAGTCTCCATCATTCTTTCCTCAGTGGGACAATGCTCTAATAATGATGATCGTCACACTTTTATTTTTCTTACAACTCAATAATTACAACTCGATTCTTAGAACAAAGTATGACTCTATATGAATGCCTCCGGCGGTGTACTGGGATATGCAATGAATCAAGAGTGACAAGTATGAAAATTATGAACGGTGGCTTTGCCACAAATACTATGTCAACTACATGATCATGCTAAGCAATATGACAATGATGGATGTGTCATGATGAACTAGATGATGTAAAGTTGCATGGCAATATATCTCGGAATGGCTATGGAAATGCCATAATAGGTAGGTATGGTGGTTGTTTTGAGGAAGGTATATGGTAGGTGTATGATACCGGCGAAAGTTGCGCGGTATTAGAGAGGCTAGCAAAGGTGGAAGGGTGAGAGTGCGTATGATCCATGGACTCAACATTAGTCATAAAGAACTCACATACTTATTGCAAAAGTCTATTAGCTATCGAAACAAAGTACTACGTGCATGCTCCTAGGGGGATAGATTGGTAGGAAAAGATCATCACTCGTCCCCGACCGCCACTCATAAGGAAGACAATCAATAAATAAATCATGCTCCGACTTCGTTACATAACGGTTCACCATACGTGCATGCTACGGGAATCACAAACCTCAACACAAGTATTTCTACAATCCACAACTACTCACTAGCATGAATTTAATATTATCACCTCCATATCTCAAAACAATTATCATGCTTCAATCTTTTCTTAGTATTCAACACACTCAAAAGAAAGTTTCACAAATCTTGAATACCAAGCATATTATTATTAAGCAAATTACCATGCTATTAAGAGACTCTCAAAATAATTTAAGTGAAGCATGAGAGATCAATAGTTTCTTTAAAACAAATCCACCACCGTGCTCTAAAAGATCTAAGTGAAGCACATAGAGCAAAATTATAACGCTCAAAGGATATAAGTGAAGCACATAGAGCAAAACTACTTAGCTCAAAAGATATAAGTGAAGCACATAGAGTATTCTATCAAATTTTAATTCATGTATGGCTCTCTCAAAAGGTGTGTACAGCAAGGATGATTGTGTCATACTAACAAACAAAGACACAAATAATACAAGATGCTCCAAGCAAAACACATATCATGTTGGTGAATAAAAATATAGCTCCAAGTAAAGTTACCGATGGAAGTGGACGAAAGAGGGGATGCCTTCCGGGGCATCCCCAAGCTTTGACTTTTTGGTGTCCTTGGATTATCTTCGGGGTGCCATGGGCATCCCCAAGCTTAGGCTCTTGCCACTCCTTGTTCCATAATCCATCAAATTCTTACCCAAAACTTGAAAACTTCACAACACAAAACTCAAAATAGAAAACTCGTGAGCTCCGTTAGCGAAAGAAAACAAAAGACCACTTAAAGGTACTGTAATGAACTCATTCTTTATTTATATTGGTGTTAAACCTACTGTATTCCAACTTCTATATGGATTATAAACTATTTTACTAGCCATAGATTCATCAAAATAAGCAAACAACACACGAAAAACAGAATCTGTCAAAAACAGAACAGTCTGTAGTAATCTGAACCTAGCGCAAGATCTGGAACCCCAAAAATTCTAAAATAAATTTATGTACGTGAGGAATTTATCTATTAATGATCTGCAAAAATAATTAACTAAATAGCACTCTTCAAATAAAAACGGCAGCAGTTCTCGTGAGCGCTAAATTTTCTGTTTTTACAGCAAGTTCAACAAGACTTTTCCCAAGTCTTCCCAACGGTTCTACTTGGCACAAACACTAATTAAACACAAAAAACACAACCAAAACAGAGGCTAAATAATTTATTTATTACTAAACAGGAGCAAAAAGCAAGGAATAAAAATAAAACTGGGTTGCCTCCCAACAAGCGCTATCGTTTAACGCCCCTAGCTAGGCATAACAAGCGAGGATAGATCTAGGTATTGCCATCTTTGGTAGGCAATCCATAAGTGGCTCTCATGATAGTTTCATATGGTAATTTTATTTTCTTTCTTGGAAATTGTTCCATGACCTTTTTTAATGGAAATTGAAATCTAATATTCCCTTCCTTCATATCAATAATCGCACCAACCGTTCTAAGGAAAGGTCTACCAAGAATAATAGGGCAAGAAGGATTGCAATCTATATCAAGAACAATGAAATCTACAGGCACATAATTCCTATTTGCAACAATAAGAACATCATTAATTCTTCCCATAGGTTTCTTAATAGTGGAATCTGCAAGATGCAAGTTTAGAAAGCACTCATCAAAATCGCGGAAATCTAGTAAATCGCACAAAGTCTTGGGAATAGTAGAGACACTAGCACCCAAATCACACAAAGCATAAAACTCATAATCTTTAATTTTAATTTTAATAGTTGGTTCCCACTCACCATAGAGTTTTCTAGGGATAGAAACTTTCAACTCAAGTTTTTCTTCATAAGATTGCATCAAGGCATCAACAATATGTTCGGTGAAGGCTTTATTTCGACTATAAGCATGTGGAGAATTTAGCATGGATTGCAACAAGGAAATACAATCAATTAAAGAGCAACTTTCATAATTAAATTCCTTGAAATCCAATATAGTGGGTTTAGCAACATCTAGATTTTTATTTCTTTCAATCCCACTTTTGTCAATTTCATCATTAAGATCTAAATACTCCGAGTTTTTAGAACGCCTTCTAGGTAAAGGAAGATCATATTCAGTTTCATCAAGATTCATATTGAAAAATAAAGATTTAATTGGAGACACATCAATAACTTTTAGATCTTCATCTTGATTTTCATAGGAATTGGAAGAACACGCTTTAATAAAGACATCTTTGGAAGCACGCATCCTAGCAGTTCTTTCTTTACACTCATCAATTGAAATTCTCATGGATTTTAGAGACTCATTGATATCATGCTTAGGTGGAATAGATCTAAGTTTTAAAGCATCAACATCAAGAGCAATTCTATCAACGTTCCTAGCCAAATCATCAATCTTAAGCAATTTTTCTTCAATCATAGCATTAAAATTCTTTTGCGAAGAAATAAATTCTTTAATATTAGATTCAAAATCAGAAGGCAACTTATTATAATTTCCATAAGAGTTGTTGTAGGAATTCCCATAATTATTAGAAGGATTACTAGGATATGGCCCAGGATTAAAATTCCCTCTATAAGGGTTGTTACCAAAATTATTCCTACCAACAAAATTCACATCCATAGATTCATTGTTATTCTCAATCAAAGTAGACAAAGGCATATCATTAGGATCAGAAGAAACACTCTTAGTAGCAAATAATTTCATAAGTTCATCCATCTTTCCACTCAACACATTAATTTCTTCTATCGCATGAACTTTTTTATTAGATGATCTTTCAGTGTGCCATTGAGAATAATTAACCATAATATTATCTAGGATTTTAGCAGCATCTCCTAAAGTGATTTCCATAAAAGTGGCTCCCGCGGCCAAATCTAAAAGATTTCTAGAAGCAAAGTTCAATCCGGCATAAAAATTATGTATAATCATCCACAAATTCAAACCATGAGTAGGGCAATTACGTATCATTAATTTCGTTCTCTCCCAAGCTTGTGCAACATGTTCATGATCAAGTTGTTTAAAGTTCATAATATCATTTCTAAGAGAGATGATCTTAGCGGGAGGAAAATACTTAGAGATAAAAGCATCTTTGCACTTGTTCCATGAATCAATACTATTCTTAGGCAAAGACGAAAACCAAGCTTTAGCACGATCTCTAAGCGAAAAAGGAAATAGCTTCAATTTAACGACGTCATTATTGACATGTTTTTTCTTTTGCATATCACATACAACGAAGCTATTTAGATGAGTAGCGGCATCTTCACTGGGAAGGCCGGCGAATTGATCTTTCATAACAAGATTCAATAAAGCAGTATTAATTTCACAAGATTCAGCATCGGTAAGAGGAGCAATCGGAGTGATAAGGAAATCATTATTATTGGTATTGGTGAAGTCACACAATTTAGTAGTATCTTGAGCCATCGCGACAAACAAGCAATCTAGCACACGAGCAAACAAGAGCAAACGGGCAAAAGAGGCAAACAGAGAGGGAGGAAAGAGAGAGAGAGGGCGAATAAAATGGCAAGGGTGAATTGGGGGGAGAGGAAAACGAGAGGCAAATGGCAAATAATGTAATGCGAGAGATAGGGATTGTGATGGGTACTTGGTATATTGACTTTTTGCGTAGACTCCCCGGCAACGGTGCCAGAAATCCTTCTTGCTACGTCTTGAGCTTGCGTTGGTTTTCCCTGAAGAGGAAGGGATGATGCAGTAGAGTAGCGTAAGTATTTCCCTCAGTTTTTGAGAACCAAGGTATCAATCCAGTAGGAGGCCACGCTCAAGTCCCTCGTACCTGCACAAAACGATAGCTACTCGCAACCAACACGATTAGGGGTTATTAAGCCCTTCACGATCACTTACGAGAGTGAGATCTGATAGATAGAATATTTTTGGTATTTTGGTATAAAGATGCAGAGTAAAAAGTAAAGGCAAAGTAAATAGCAAAACAATATTAAAGTGATGGAGATTGATATGATGAGAATAGACCCGGGGGCCATAGGTTTCACTAGTGGCTTCTCTCAAGAGCATAAGTATTCTACGGTGGGTGAACAAATTACTGTTGAGCAATTGACAGAATGGAGCATAGTTACGAGAATATCTAGGCATGATCATGTATATAGGCATCACGTCCGTGACAAGTAGACCGAAACGATTCTGCATCTACTACTATTACTCCACTCATCGACCGCTATCCAGCATGCATCTAGAGTATTAAGTTAAAAACAGAGTAACGCCTTAAGCAAGATGACATGATGTAGAGAGATAAATTCATGCAATATGAAATAAACCCCATCTTGTTATCCTCGATGGAAACGATGCAATACGTGCCTTGCTGCCCCTTGTGTCACTGGGAAAGGACACCGCAAGATCGAACCCAAAGCTAAGCACTTCTCCCATGGCAAGAACTACCAATCTAGTTGGCCAAACCAAACGGATAATTCGAAGAGACTTGCAAAGATAACCAATCATACATAAAAGAATTCAGAGAAGATTCAAATATTATTCATAGATAGACTTGATCATAAACCCACAATTCATCGATCTCAATAAACACACCGCAAAAAGAAGATTACATCGAATAGATCTCCACAAGAGAGGGGGAGAACTTTGTATTGAGATTCAAAGAGAGAGAAGAAGCCATCTAGCTACTAACTATGGACCCGAAGGTCTGAGGTAAACTACTCACACTTCATCGGAGGGGCTAGGATGATGTACAAGCCCTCCGTGATGACGACCCTCTTCCGGCGAAGCTCCGGAACAGGCCCCAAGATGGGATCTCGTGGATAAGGAAAGTTGCGGCGGTGGAATTAGGTTTTTGGCTCCTGTTCTGATCGGTTGGGGGTACGTGTGTATATATAGAAGGAAGAAGTATGCCGGAGGAGCAACGAGGGGTCAACGAGGCAGGGGGCGCACCCTGGGGGGGGGCGCCCCCACCCTCATGACCGCCTCTTTTGTTTTTTGGAGCAGGGTCCAAGTCTCCTAGATCACGTTCGGTGAGAAAATCACGTTCCCAAAGATTTTATTCCGTTTGGACTCCGTTTGATATTCTGTTTCTCTGAAACACTGAAATAGGCAAAAAACAACAATTCTGGGCTGGGCCTCCGGTTAATAGGTTAGTCCCAAAAATAATATAAAAGTGGAAAATAAAGCCCAATATAGTCCAAAACAGTAGATAATATAGCATGGACCAATCAAAAATTATAGATACGTTGGAGACGTATCAATGGCAACAATTTAAGATACTAGGTACAAACTGTGACACTGTCTTAGGATGCGTTTGGTTGAAGGTGTGGTATGAATGGGTTGGGACCGTGAACGTGTCTGAATCAGATCTAACAAATGATTTGTAACAACGGAAGAGGGCCTAACCTTCTCTGCACATGCCAGAAACTTCCTCCCAGTGTCCACAGAATCAAACACAAGTAGCTTCACGCATGGAGATTGATGGTGACAACGATCAGATAGATCTTTAGCCACCCCGCTCCATTCATTGCCACTGATGGTCTTAGGGAGCTACAAGAGGAAGAAACGACTCAAATCGACCTCTAGGTAAAAATCCTTCATTCCAAGTCATAGCTCGAGAGAGAGAAGAGAGGCATACCTGGGTGGTGAAGGAGTAGTCGCCGGAGGAGGAACTGCTGGAGATGTCTTTGAAGAAGACCATGGCGACCCTGGCGGTAGGATGCGAGACGGCGGGAGCGAGGAAGCGGCTATAGCTTAGAAAGGAAGGAAGGAGGGATGGAAGGAAGGAGGAAACAGGGGAAACGTGACTTGTGGTCGGGGAGAAAAGGGGGTAGGGAAGGGGGGAAGGGGGGCAGGGGTAGATATTTTGGCGGTAGGCCAAAATTTTGGAAATGTGGAGGGAAACTTTGCGCGTGGTGCCGCCGGATCATTCACTTTGAACGATTGTGTGCATCACAAATGATTCTTCTGCTTTACGCGCATGGGATGAGTTTGATAATTCAAATTTTGGTCTCAAGGCATGGGCACATTCACATTGAACGTGCGTGGTGCCGCCGGACCATTCACTTTGAACGGCTGTGTGCATCGCAAACGATTCTTCTTCTTTACGCGCATGGGATGAGTTTGATAATTCAAATTTTGGTGGAAATTTCCCCGGGTACGTCATTGCATAATTTAACATCGCTTGCTAATTTGGGCACACAAAAGAGCGTACAGCAGACAGACCACACTTACTGAATTGAGCAATTTCAGTAATTACACAGAGCCAGTTGACCTAAACATTGCTCTAACAAAAGACCATCATTAAAAACAAAGCCTAAGTACGCATAATTAAAAATCCGCCGCCGCGCCGGCCTATGCATCACCGGTGTGAGATGAGACGTCGATGACTTGTCCTGGCGACATGCCGCCGTTGGTGGACTCCACGTCCCCCCTGCTGAAGTCGACCGCGTCCTCGTCCTCGACACCGCCCTCAAGGTTGTAGTACTCGTAGTAGTGGCTGCGTCAGAGCTTGCATTGGATCTCCACAGCCGATTCCTCGACCGACAGACTCTTCTCTACCTCGACCTAGGCCATGCGCAACTCCTCCTCCCGATGCTCCTCGATCTCCGTCGCCTCCTTCATCTCTAGCTCCCGCACGGCGACCTCATGAGGAAGTAGGTGCTCCATGGCCGCCGCTGCCTTTTCAGACGTGGGTTTCATGCTGGAGTCCGAGGTGGCCTGGAATATCTTGGCGTGTGCATCCTTGATCTTGGTGTGGATGGACTCGACCCAGTCCAGGGCGACATTAGCGGCACGGACGGTAGCTTGAGCGCTCTCGGCGTTTGCAGCCGCCGTCGCAGCAGCAGCTACAGCCATCTCGGCTGCCGCAGACGCCCTCTTGGCGGAAGCGGCTGCACTCAATGCGGATGCGGCGGCACTCTCAGCGTAGGCGGCCGCGCTCTCGGCGCAGGCGGTGGCGCTGGGGGGGGGCATCGTATGGTCCTTCACGAAGCGTTTCCACTGCGTCATCTTTGCAAGAAGGGGGTGCGGGAATGGGGATTGGGATTCGTGGATTCGGGGGTTGCCGGCACTAGAGCAGACGAGCTGGCGAAGCTTAAGGAGGGAGACTTAAATAGACCCAGATATTTTCATCGCAAATGGTTCCTAGAAAACAACTGTGTTGAAGAAAATATGCCCTAGAGGCAATAATAAAGTTGTTATTTATATTTCCTTATATCATGATAAATGTTTACTATTCATGCTAGACTTGTATTAACCGGAAACTTAGTACATGTGTGAATACATAGACAAACAGATTGTCACTAGTTTGCCTCTACTTGACTAGCTCGTTGAATCAATGATGGTTATGTTTCCTAAACCATAGACATGATTTGTCATTTGATTAACGGGATCACATCATTAGAGAATGATGTGATTGACTTGACCCATCCGTTAGCTTAGCATGATGATCGTTTAGTTTGTTGCTATTGCTTTCTTCATGACTTATACATGTTCCTATGACTATGAGATTATGCAACTCCCGAGTATCGGAGGAACACTGTGTGTGCTACCAAACATCACAACATAATTGGGTGATTATAAAGGTGCTCTACAGGTGTCTCCGATGGTTCTTATTGAGTTGGCATAGATTGAGATTAGGATTTGTCACTCCGATTGTCGGAGAGGTATCTCTGGGCCCTCTCGGGAATGCACATCACTATAAGCCTTGCAAGCAGTGACTAATGAGTTAGTTGTGGGATGATGTATTATGAAACGAGTAAAGAGAATTGCCGGTAACGAGATTGAACTAGGTATGAGGATACCGACGATCGAATCTCGGGCAAGTAACATATCGATGACAAAGGGAACAACGTATGTTGTTATGCGGTTTGACCGATAAAGATCTTCATAGAATATGTAGGAACCAATATGATCATCCAGGTTCCACTATTGGTTATTGACCGGAGACGAGTCTCGGTCATGTCTACATAGTTCTCGAACCGGTAGGGTCTGCACGCTTAAAGTTCGGTGACGATCGGTATTATGAGTTTATGTTTTTTGATGTACCGAAGGTAGTTCGGAGTCCCAGATGTGATCACGGACATGACGAGGAGTCTCTAAGTGGTCGATATGTAAAGATTGATATATTGGACAGCTATATTCGGACACCGTAAGTGTTCCGGATGATTTCGGAGAAAACGGAGTGCCGGAGGGGTTACCGGAACCCCCCGGGGAAGTATTGGGCCTTAGTGGGCCTGAGGGGAGCCCCCTCCCATGAGGAGTCCGAATTGGACTAGGGGAGGGGGCGCGTCCCCTCTTTCCTTCTCCCTCTCCCTCTCTTTCCTTCCCCCTTCCCCTTTCCTAGTAGGACTAGGAAAGGATGAATCCTACTCCTACTAGGAGGAGGATTCCTCCTCTCCTTGGGGCGCACCAAGGACGGCCGGCCTCTTCCCTTGCTCTTTTATATAAGGGGGTGGGGGGGGGCACCCAAATACACACAAGTTGATTGTTCCAAGCCGTGTGCGGTGCCCCCTCCACCATAATCCACCTCGATCATATCATAGTGGTGCTTAGGCGAAGCCCTGCATCGGTAGCAACATCATCACCGTCATCACACCGTCATGCTAACAGAACTCTCCTGCAAAGCTCTGCTGGATCAGAGTTCGTGGGACGTCATCGAGCTGAACGTGTGCTGAACTCAGAGGTGCCATGCGTTTAGTACTTGGATCGGTCGGATCATGAAGACGTACAACTACATCAACCACGTTCTCATAACGCTTCCGCTTACGGTCTACGAGGGTACATGGACGATACTCTCCCCTCTCGTTGCTATGCATCACCATGATCTTGCGTGTGCGTTGGAAAATTTTGAAATTACTACGTTTCCCAACAGTGGCATCCGAGCCAGGTTTATGCGTAGATGTTATATGCATGAGTAGAACACAAAGGAGTTGTGGGCGTGGGTATATACATATTGCTTGCCGTCACTAGTTGTGTCTTGATTCAACGGTATTGTTGGATGAAGCGGCCCAGACCGACATTACGCGTACGCTTACGCGAGGCTGGTTCTACCGACGTGCTTCGCACACAAGTGGCTAGTGGGTGTCAGTTTCTCCAACTTTAGTTGAATCGGATTCAATGAACATGGTTCTTTCTGAAGATCAAAAAGCAATCACTATACCGCGTTGTGGTTTTTGATGCGTAGGTAAGAACGGTTCTTGCTCAGCCCGTAGCAGCCACGTAAAACTTGCAACAACAAAGTAGAGGACGTCTAACTTGTTTTTGCAGGGCATGTTGTGATGTGATATGGTCAAGACATGATGAGATATAAATTTTTGTATGAGATGATCATGTTTTGTTGAAGTTATCGGCAACTGGCAGAAGCCTTATGGTTGTCTCTTTATTGCATAAGATGCAAGCGCTAAATAATTGCTTTACTTTATCGCTATGCGATAGTAATAGTTGCAAGAGCAATAGTTGGCGAGACGACCATGTGACGACACGTTGATAGAGATCATGGTGTCATGCCGGTGACGATAGATATAATGACGATACTTTGGAGATGGAGATCAAAGGCGCAAGATGATCATGGCCATATCATGTCACATATTTTGATTGCATGTGATGTTTATCCTTTATGTATCTTATTTTGCTTAGTTCGGCGATAGCACAGTAAGATGATCTCTTACTAAATTTCAAGGTATAAGTGTTCTCCCTGAGTATGCACCATTGCTACAGTTCGTCGTGCAGAGACACGACGTGATGATCGGGTGTGATAAGCTCTACGTTCACAAACAACAGGTGCGAGACAGTTTTGCACACGCAGAATACTCGGGTTAAACTTGACGAGCCTAGCATATGCAGATATGGCCTCGGAACACTAGAGACCAAAAGGTCGAGCGTGAATCATATAGTAGATATGATCAACATAGTGATGTTCACCATTGAAAACTACTCCATCTCAAGCGATGATCGGACATGGTTTAGTTGATATGGATCACGTGATCACTTAGATGATTAGAGAGATGTCTATCTAAGTGGGAGTTCTTAAGTAATTTGATTAATTGAACTTTAATTTATCATGAACTTAGTACCTGATAGTATTTTGCATATCTATGTTGTAGATCAATTGCTCGCGTATAGCTTCCCCATTTTATTTATGATATGTTTCTAGAGAAAAAACTATGTTGAAAGATAATAGTAGCAATGATGCGGATTGGATCCGTGATCTGAGGATTATCCTCGTTGCTGCACAGAATAATTATGTACTTGATGCACCGCTAGGTGACATAACTATTGCAGGAGCAAATGCAGACATTATGAACGTTTGACAAAGTTCGGTATGATGACTACTTAATAGTTTAGTGCACCATGCTTTACGGCTTAGAACCATGTCAAAAATGTTTTTAAACGCCACAGAGCATATAATATGTTCTAAGAGTTGAAATTGGTATTTCATACTGTTGGGGATATAATTATTTACGTAAGCCGCCCAGGAGGGGCCGGGTTACGCAAAGAGAAGCCCATCTGAAGCCCAAGACCAAGATGTGAAGATGGCGGTTCAGTAAAGGGTCTAAAGGCCCACAGATGATTTAGGGCCCATGGTGATAAACCGCCATGAGGGCGCGACTTGTATTGTAAGGTAGAAATAACTAGTCACCGAGCCGGACACTGTTTATGAGCCGGCCGGGACTCTGTAAGCCGTAAGGCGTCGACCCGTGTATATAAGGGGACGACCCGCTGGCGGCTTAGGGAGAGAAAAAACAAGAGATCGAGAACCGGGCATAGCGTATCTCGCTCCCTGGTCATCGAAACCTCAAGCAATTCCAACCCAACTAGACGTAGGCCTTCCTTCACCGTAAGGGGCTGAACTAGTATAAACCTCGCGTATCCTTTGTCCCGATTAACCCCTTTAAGCTTCCTAGTTGCGATGGCTCCACGATCAAGTCCTTGCAAGAGGACATCTGCCGTGACAATTCCACGACAGTTGGCGCCCACCGTGGGGCCAGCGCACGGTGGATTTGAGTTCTTGAAGGGCAGCTTCGAAGGGCTCAAGGGATACGCAGTTGGCCGGATGACCAAGAGTCGTCGCGGCAAGATCTACATCGACGACGAAGGCTGGGGCCCCGACGCCGGCTCAATTGAGTACGGCTACTGGGTCCCCTTTGGCGGAATTCATGTCTTCATCGGCCGGATTGGTGAGTCGGGCCCTGAGCCGGACAGCTGTACCGACCTCGTCGAGACGGCTCAGCGTGCAAAACCCGCCCGAGCTCAACCCGTCGTGAAGCGTGCCTTTGTGGGTTGCATCCATGGAGGTGAACTTCTTGAAGGATCTGAAGGTGATGGTGAGCCGGCCGTCCTCTCTGACAGTGATTCATCCGCCGGCTCAACAGATTCGCTGTATCAAGTTCAAGATGGTGTGCTTGGGGGCTGTTCCGATGGTAGCACTATTCCGGACCTCTCAGAGTCGCCAAACTGGGCAGGAGTCTTCATGGCTGGTACTCAACCCGGCCAAAATTCTACGGCCTCAGCGGCGATAACGTCCGGATTAGGAGCAGCCGGGGCAGGAGACCCCGTGCGCTCACCGGCTCATGTGCTGATGGATCTCATGGATAAGGTTACGGCTTTGTTAACTGTTACAGTCATCCCTGCGAACCAATCTGAGCATGAGACAGAGGTGGCACAGGTTCGCGACGAGATCGCCCGAGTCAAGGAAACCTTAGCAGCTGAGGACGCTAGATTAGCAGCAGAGCGGGCGGCTTTGGACGTACGGGCGCAGCAACTTCAGGCAGAGGCCTTGCAGCTCACGTTGAGCTTAAACGCATCTAATGAGGTAATGAGGAGGAGACATCAGAAAACTCAGTCCCGTTTACCTCAGAATTATGATCCTCGGAATCTCTTTGCTACACCCGGGGCCGGCCCAAGTAACCCGCCAGGTGCGAATCATCTTATTACATCCGGAGCGGGAGGTCCAGTCCAGCCTCAGGGGATGGCACCTCCTCACGGCAATATGGCGCCGCCCAATTATGTACCAATGCCATAGGGTCACTTCTCCAACCCCATGGAGAACTTAATCGCAACCTCAGCACATTTGGCAGCTCTCCCAGTAGATGGGGATGATCCGACAGCGGTGGAAACCCGGAAGATCAGAGAACTTGTCCAAACAGCCCTGGCTCAGCAAGAGACCTACTCCTACAGCCGTGATAGGATTCACTCGACTCCTCCGCCCTGGTTAGCCCCGCCTCGTCAAAATCGGAGCCCGAGTTACAGTAGACACATGGAGTCAGAGGCCTTGTCAAGTAATGCTCAACGCCAGAACCAGCCCGGCGGGTATAACCCAGTTCAGGATCGGATACGTCAGGAGGACGAGCGGGCGGCTCAGCTAGCAGCCCAACAGAACTCACCGGCTTACCCGACGACTTCCGCTGAGGCGGGAGTTGCTACTAGAACTGGAGGAGTTCCTTGTCTGGTACCGGCTCTACGTAATGTACGTCTGCCCAAGGATTTCAAGGGACCTCGGAAGGTGCCGAATTATACGGCCGATTTACAGCCTAGGGCGTGGATTGAAAGTTACGAGATGGCTATGGAGCTGCTAGAGGTTAGTGATGAAGCGATGGCTAAATATTTCACCATGATGTTGGACGGAACGACCCGTTCTTGGTTAAAGGGTTTGCCACCCAACTCCATTAGTTCATGGGCGGAGCTAAAGGCCCGTTTCATCCAGAACTTCAAGGATACTTGCAAGCAGTCTATGTCAATTGTGGATCTAACAAATTGTAAGCAGGAAGAAGGTGAATCTACGACTCATTGGGTGCACCGGGTCAAAGATATAATACATTCATCTGATAAGATGGATGCCGGCTCAGCAGTTCTCATGCTGGAGAAGAATTGCCGCTTTGAGCCTCTGAGACAGAAGCTGGGGCGCCTTAAGCGTGATTGCAACGATATGGGGACGCTGATGGTGGCTTTAGTCAAATATGCCGATTCTGATAGTACCAAGGACCCCGCGTCTGATGATGAAAAGGCGGGAATGGAAAGAAGAACGGTAATGGAAAAGGTCAGCAGCATAACCCGGCAAGTCAAGGAGGCAATAAGCGTAAGGCGGACGGTAACCCGGAATTTGTGGCCAATGCACAAGGTAACAATCAGAAGCGCAAAGGGAAGCCACCCTGGTTTGGTGGGTCAGGACCGTCTCTTGAGCAACTACTCAATGAGCCCTGCCCGAAACACGGCACCTGGGAACGACCAGCGACTCATTTATGGAAGGATTGCGCAATCATGAAAGCTTTCAAGAATTCTAATACGTTTGATGGCAATCAAGGCCCAAGCGGCGGCTCAGGAGCCGGCGGCTTTCATGGCCCGGGCGGTGGTTCAGGATCCGGTTTTCAGGGAAACCAGGGTGGTTATAATCAACAACAGTCTGGTCAAGGAGGTCAGCAGTAGCAGTCGGGTTATCAGAGCCATCCAAAACAGTTAAACAGTGGGCAGTATCACGTATTCACCACAAGTTTGTGTAAACGTGATCAGAAAGTTCATAAGAGGGCTGTGAATTCTGTTGAACCGGTTGTCCCTCGTTACTTGAGGTGGTCGGAACAGCCTATTGTCTGGAGCAGGGAGGATCACCCTCCTCGGGTTGATAATCCGGGTCAACTGGCCCTAGTGGTGGCACCGCAGGTTGGTGGGTATAAATTTACTAAGGTGCTCATGGATGGAGGTAGCAGCATCAACATCCTCTATTACGAGACCTTTCGGCGCATGGGCTTAACTGACAAGAATTTAAAGACTTCCAACACCGTCTTCCATGGAGTGGTGCCCGGTAAGTCAGCGTATCCTGTGGGAAAGATTGAGCTAGAGGTGGCCTTCGGAGACGAGCATGATTCTAGGGCGGAAAAGTTAACTTTTGAAGTGGTCAAAATCAAGAGTCCATATCACGCTTTGTTTGGGCGGCCGGCTTATGCCAAGTTCATGGCATGGCCGTGTTATGTTTATTTATAGCTCAAGATGCCGGGTTACAAGGGTACCATCACTGTGCATGGAAGCCGAAAGGTGGCCCTGGAATGTGAGGAAGGCGATGCGGCTTATGCCGAGTCTGTCTGTGCAGTGGAGGAGCTCAAATTTTATCAAGATAACGTTGACCCGGCGGATATGACCTCCCTCAAGAAGCCGACTACGGAGCATGACCCGGCCATGAAGTTTAAATCGGCTGCAGAGACTAAGCTTGTTGATTTTACCCCGGGTGATTCGTCTAAGCAATTCAGCATCAGTGCCAACTTGGATCCTAAATAGGAAAGCGCGCTCATCGAGTTCATCCGTGAGAACCGGGACATCTTTGCATGGAAGCCTTCTGACATGCCGGGTGTACCGAGAGAACTCGCTGAGCACACTCTTAATATTGATCCGAAGTATAAGCCGGTCAGGCAGTTTCTGCGGCGATTCAATGAGGAACGACTAAAAGCTATAGGAGAAGAGGTCGCCCGGCTCTTGGCGGCTGGGTTTATTGTCGAAGTTTTTCACCCGGAGTGGTTGTCTAACCCAGTACTCGTACTCAAGAAAAATGGCACCTGGCGGATGTGTGTGGATTACACGGACTTAAATAAGGCTTGTCCGGCTGATCCTTTTGCCCTCCCCCGTATTGATCAAATCATTGATGCTACGGCAGGTTGTGCGCGTTTGAGCTTTTTGGATGCTTATTCTGGTTATCATCAGATCAAGATGGCAGTTAAGGACCAGGAGAAGACGGCTTTCATCACCCCATTTGGAGCCTTCTGCTATGTGTCTATGCCTTTTGGGCTCAAGAGTGCCCAGGCAACTTATCAACGGTGTGTACAGAATTGTCTCCACAATCAGTTTGGGCGCAATGTTCATGCCTATGTGGATGACATAGTAGTGAAATCTAGAGAGGCGGAAACCTTGATATCTGATCTCAGAGAAACCTTTGACAATCTCCGGGTTTACAAAATGATGCTTAACCCGGAGAAGTGTGTATTTGGTGTGCCTGCAGGCAAGCTTTTGGGATTCTTGGTCTCAAACAGGGGGCATCGAGGCTAATCCGGAGAAGATTAAGGCAATCACTTCTTTGGCTAAACCGGCATGTATTAATGATGTTTAGCGATTGGCGGGTCGGGTTGCCGCTTTAAGCCGGTTCATAAGCCGGTTAGGTGAGAAGGCCCTACCGCTGTACCAATTAATGAAGAAGGCAGACACCTTTGTCTGGAGTGATGTTACTAATGCTGCTTTTGAGGATTTGAAGAGGCGGTTATCTGAGCCGCCAGTTCTTTGCGGCTCCCATTGACAAAGAGCCTTTGCTGTTATATGTGGCTGCTAATTCATGAGCCGTCAGTGTGGCAATTGTGGTAGAGCGCAAGGAGGCTGGTAAGGAACATCCAGTTCAACGGCCGGTTTATTATGTCAGTGAGGTACTCATCGAGTCAAAACAAAGATATCCTCATTGGCAGAAACTTGTTTACGGGGTGTTCATGGCAAGCCGGAAGCTGAAGTAGTATTTCCAAGGTCACCCTATCACTGTGGTAAGTTCTACCCCCTTGGGAGACATTATTCAGAACAGAGAGGCTACAGGACGAGTCGCTAAATAGGCCATCGAGCTCGGGCCTCATGGTCTGAAGTACGTACCGCGTACTGCCATTAAGTCTCAAGCTTTGGTGGATTTCATCAACGACTGGACAGAGCTACACGCACCTAAGGAGAAGCCCGATAACACTTATTGGATTATTCACTTTGATGGGTCCAGACAGTTGGAAGGCTCGGGGGCTGGAGTTGTATTAACTTCCCCTCGAGGTGACAAATTTTGTTATGTGCTCCGGCTTATGTTTCCTTGCACCAACAATGCGGCTGAGTACGAGGCCCTGCTCCATGGTCTCCGGATGGCCAAAGAGATGAACTTGAGCCGGGTAAGATGCTTAGGAGACTCAGACCTTGTGTCTCAACAGGTGTCAGGCAAGTGGGACTCTAAAGATCCCCTCATGGCGACTTACCGTCGTGAAGTCGATGCTGTGGCTGGATATTTCAAGGGTTACGTAGTGGAACACATTGATCAAAGAAAGAATGAGGCGGCTGATGCCTTAAGCCGGCTGGGGTCTCAGCATAAGCCGGTGCCGCCTAACACCTTTCTTGATGTTTTGCATAATCCTTCTGTTAAGTTACCTACAGAAGAAGATCTGGCAATACCAGAGCCGGAGGCACAGCTGGTGGCGGCTATCCACATTATCCCAGATTGGACAGTGCCTTATTTGGCTTACATGACCCGGGGAGAGTTGCCTGAAGATGAGACCTTGGCAAGACAGATCGTCCGGCGGTCTAAGTCCATGACAATTTTCAATGGCGAGTTACATCATTACAGCGTCACTGGGTCGATTCAACGTTGCGTGTCACCTGCAGAGGGTCAGGAGATCCTTCGTGAGATTCATGAAGGCGATTGTGGTCATCACGCCGGCTCAAATTCTCTTGTGGTCAAAGCTTTCTGTCATGGGTTTTATTGGCTGACAGCTCATGCTGATGCAGAAGACCTGGTCAGTAAATGTGACGGATGTCAGAAATTCTCACGACGAGCCCATGTGCCGGCTCAAGAATTGAGGATGATTCCAATTACCTGGCCATTTGCAGTCTGGGGGCTTGATATGGTCAGGCCTTTCAAAAGATCTAAGGATAAAAAGACTCACCTCTTGGTGGCGGTTGACAAGTTCACAAAGTGGGTGGAGGCGGAGCCAGTGAGTAAGTGTGATGCAGCTACAACAGTCCAGTTTATGAAAAAGGTGATTTTTTTCTTTGGTTTTCCACACAGCATCATAACTGATAATGGTACTAACCTTTCCAAAGGAGCTATGGAAGAGTTCTGTCAACGAGAGCATATTCGGCTTGACGTTTCAGCTATAGCTCACCCTCAATCAAATGGTCAAGCAGAACGAGCCAATCAAGAAATCTTGAAGGGTATCAAGCCCCGGCTCTTGGTCCCCTTACAGCGGACGCCGGGTTGTTGGGTGGAGGAGTTACCTTCTATACTCTGGAGCATCAATACTACACCTAATAGATCTACAGGTTACACGCCTTTCTTTATGGTGTATGGAGGAGAGGCGGTCCTGCCAAGTGACATCCGTCACGATTCACCCCGTGTGGCGGCTTATGTTGAGGACAATGAAAAAGCTCGGCAAGATGCACTTGACCTGTTGGATGAAGAGCGAGACTTGGCAATAGCCCGTTCGGCGATTTACCAGCAAGACCTGCGCCACTACCACAGCCACCGGGTTAAGTCCAGAACCTTTCAGGAAGGCGACTTAGTGCTCTGATTCATCCAGGATCAATCTAACATGCACAAGCTATCCCCTCCTTGGGAAGGACCCTTTGTGGTCAGCAAGAATCTGAACAATGGATCATACTACCTTATCGACGTTCGGGAACACAAAGACTCACGTAAGTCGGAGGAGGAGACCCGTCCGCCGTGGAATATCGCTCATCTTCGGCCTTATTATACTTGAGCCGCCGGCTCTAATGTGTATATACTTATACTATGTATCTTATATAAAGCAATAAAGCAGGACCTCTGTCCTTTTTTCCACTCCCAAAAAGGTTTACGTGTTTTCCTTGTCAGGTGGTGGAGATGACCAAGGAGAAGCGGATCATATCTGAATCCTGCTTTCCTTTGGTCCGGCTTATGATCATATCTGAATCTAGCCGTGATCACTTGGGGGCTTCCTATTCAAACATAGGTCGTATTCAAACCAAAGAGAACATAGCTGTCGATACTCACTTGATCGGCATACTGCCAAACCCACTTGGGGGCCTCTTGATCATATCTGAATCATAGCTTAACCCCTTTTGGGTCTGACATGGATCGTATTCGAATCAGCGTCATTAAACAACTCTTATGGTCACTTGAGGGCTTCCTGTTCAAACATAGGTTGTATTTGAACCAAAGAGAACATAGCTGTGGATACCCACTTGATCGGCATCGCCACAGCCACTGGGGGCTAACAGATCGTATCTGAATCTTAGCTCAACCCCTTTGGAACGGGTCACTGATCGTATTCGAATCAGAAACCCTTGAATTTTGTTCATCATATTTTACAAAGTGCCAACATTAGATATCTTGTGACCCTCTTGAAGGTACAATGGAATACATTACAATCTTCCAGAATTAATATTAGTTACATCAGGTTGTTAAGAACCAGGTGAAGTTGTATGTGCCAATTTTCAGGAGTTAAGTTTACCCTCAGGGGTTGGTTTATATAAGCCGGAAAAACAGCTGTAAGCACTACAGGGCAATGCAAGGTATTTCTGCAAAGGGTATAACAGATTCATATAAAGTATATAGTGACGGCAGCTTATGCAAGTACTAAAGGCCATAAGCATACACAAAGGCATAGCAAAACTCAAGGTATTTTTTACTCTATTACAAGACTCTCCGAGTCTGAATGATGCGGCATTGTTTTTCTACAACTACATAAGCAGGTAGCGCTTGATAATCTACTCTTGGGGTTGATTTGAAGCCTCCGGGTTATCCTTCTCCGCCTCTCCGCCGGCTGCTTTGTCCTGGAAGGATGATGAGGCCCAGTCAATGCCACTCAAAGCCTCAAACTCAGCTTCATCATCTATTAAACCGGCTGGGTCGACTTCAGGAGCAAAGGTGTGCTTACGGGTTGGAGGGATCAAGCTGACGTCGTCATAATGCGGCGTGGGGATTCTCCGATTCTCCTTGTCATAACCCGGCTGACACTTGGAGAGGTTAGTGTCGTTCCCAATAAGAGTATCCACCGGACGTATATCTTTTACACAGGCGGTGAAATATTTATCATTAAACACGGTGCCATCTTCCTTTAAACTTGCATACCTAAGAGCAATATCAGCAGGGTCTAGTTCTGGAAGCCACACCTTAGCCCGGCTCAATGCGGCTATAGCTCCGGCTCTTGCAGATGCTCGTCTTAACTCTTGGATCCGCTGAGGTAGCACAGCAAGCCGCTTCAGCACATCTTGCAGGAGATAGGGAACATCATTTGATAAAGACACAATGGCCAGGGCACGTTGTGACCCGGTGTAGAGCTGTTCCACCAGAGTATAAACCGCCTTCAGCTTGATCACCATGTTCTGCTTGAGATTTGTGCTCCTGGGGCCTGCGTTATTAAGCATAAGATGAGTCAGAGGAAACAACCAAAATGGTCATTCAAGGAGTTTTGCAGTGTTTAAGATTTGAGTAAGTCACTCACCAAAGATTGCTGAGACCATTTGAGATATCTGGCACTTTAAGTCGGACAGTTCGGCCGTTGCTTTCGCCAGCGATGCCTCTGCTGTGTCGGCCCGGGTCACCAGTGCGGCCTTTTCATCAGCCCAAATTTTCTTCTCCGATTCAAAATTTTGCTTCAGCTTCTCTTGTTCAGAGACGCTGAATTCAAATTTGGAGTTAGCCTTTTGAGTTTCAGTCTCCTGGGCTACCACGCGGTTCTTCAGGTCAACAATTTCCGATTCAAATTGACTTATCATGACCTGCATTGCACCAGATAACACTCAAGATTACGGTAAATAGTGTTAAGTCCCAAGCACTTTGCAAGCAAAGGTATTTGGCACTTGGGGGCTAATGTATCCTGAAGAATTTTCAATTACTACTCCGGTTCATGGAAATTAAAGTCCCAAACACTTTGCAAGCAAAGATGTTTAGCACTTGGGGGCTAATGTGTATCGCAAGTGTTACCGGGTTAAAAGTCTTTTTCTAAGCCGGATAAGCAGTGCTAGGCAGTTTTCACAAGTCTACAACATATTTACTTATAAGCAATAGACTTGGGGGCTGGTACAGTAAGTATGGTTAAAGAAAGCTAGCATAAGTCATACCTCAGATTTCTGCTGTATCTGCTTCACCATGTCAATTTCCAGGTCACGGCTGCTATGTACTTGATTGATATAGCCGGAGACGATCTCTCCAATACTCAAATGAGTATAGTCAGTGACGTCTAGCTTGGCCTTTCGACGTTCTACCAACTCCTCTTTAGAACACTTGGCAAGTATAGATGGCTGTGCCGGTTCAACAAACTGAGTTTTGAGGATCTCAACTTCCGGATCACTTGCTTTGGTGGGGCTAGGAGCCTCCGGGTTACCAGACTTGTTGAAGATTTGCTCAGTAGGCGGGTCAGAGGAAGATATAGGAGCGTCATGAGATGGTTGAGGCGGCGGCTCGTGAGCAGGGGCATCAGGAGCAGCTGTGCCCAGCTCTGGTTCAGTCACAACCGGCTCTTGGGGCGGCTTATTCTTTTTTGCCCTTTTGCTGGGCTTTACTTGCACACTGCGGAGAAAGTAGACAGGTTAAATACGAAAAGTATGAGTAAAATAAAGGCATAAGGTACAACAAGTTTATATTACCCGGGAGCAGTTTTGAAGGCTGGCATGTTGGACTGCATAGACTCACCAAAGAAAGGTGAAATATCCTGATAATTGGAGTCAGAAGAATTGAGAGGATAACGAATGAAACCCGCCAAAGGAAAAAGAAGGTGTGAATTAGAGGTAACCTCAGCCTGGCGTTTCCGGGTCACATCAGGTAAGCCGGAGGAGAGTTCCGTGTCTTTGCTGGTCCGGGTCTGCCTCCGGCTCTCATAAATCTGTCGCTTCAAAAGAAAGTCAGGATCTTGGTGAGCCAAAGGATGTGAAAATCTTACTTTCCGGGTTACTCTTCAAATTTTCTGACGCGGCTGAAGCTCGGAGTCGGAGGAGATTATAATTACCTCTTCCTCGACGGGTTGGCTGTTGCCCGTGTCTTCCTGAAAGAAGGTTAGTATCAGTAAGGTAGTGATAAAGGAGAAAGGGAAATTCAAAGGTTACCTCTTCCTCATTATCATCAATATCATCAAGCTGAAACATCTCAGAGGCGCTTGGCTTCCTCTTCCTTGAGGTGGTGGGCTTGGTGGTTTTCTTTTCGGCTCTCTTGGCCGCCCTGGCTTTCTTGGCCGCCTCATGATCATATTGGGTTTTCCAGAAGTTATCATTTGCCTGTAAAAGGTTATAACGGGTTATGCGTAAGAATACAGCCTAAGATGATAAAAAAAGAGATAATAATAACCCGACGGCTGGAAACTTACTGCAGGGGCCGGGTTCTTCTGGCAAAGAGGTAATAAGCCGAAGGCGTTACTATTCATTGTGCCCTCCTTCAACAAGGACAGAGTTGTAGCTTCCACTACGTCATCTGGTAAGTCTTCAGGGATATGACGCTGAGGGTCATCTTTCTCGTCTGAATAATTACACATTAAGCCGGGGCGGCGGCTTAACGGAATTATTCTCCAAGCAACCCAGACTCGGACCAGGTCAATGCCATCTAAGCCGTTCCCTAAAAGAGCTTTTATCTTCTTGATTTTGGGGGTGAGTGGCAGACGTTCAGTAGCTGTCAACTTATCCAGCAGCGGGTGAGTAGGTTCAAGGCGCAATGCACGGAAGCCGGGCAGCGGGTTTTCACCAGCCGGAGAAGTGTCCTGGCAGTAGAACCACGTTTGGTTCCAGTCCTTTGGATGACTCGGCAGTTCAGCATAAGGGAAAAGGCAGTCTCTTCGTTGCTGAATCGAGATGCCACCAAGTTCTAGACTGGGTCCGTTGGCGCGTTCATTCTGCCGGTTCAAATAGAACAACTCCCTGAACAAAAGTAAGCTGGGTTCTTCTCCAAGGTAGACCTCACAGAAAACTTGAAAGTTGCAGATATTTGACGCCGAATTGGGCCCGATGTCTTGAGGTCTTAAGTCAAAGAAGTGCAAAACGTCTCTAAAGAATTTTGAACCGGGAGGAGCAAATCCCCGGCTCATGTGATCGGTGAAAATGATCACTTCCCCTTCCTTGGGTTGAGGTTTCTCTTTAGACGGGTCAGGAGCATGATAAGACATGACATCCTTCTTGGGCAGATGGCCAGACTTTACAAACTCGGACAGTTTGCTCTCTGTAACAATGGATGGGACCCATTTACAGGTAATCGGAAGCTTAACAACTTTTGGTGCCATTGGATAAATTGAAGCCTACAACAAGATAAAGGAAATTTTCCGGTTCATTATAACCCGGAGAATAAGCATTATTGGGTTATCTGAGATGGCGGCTTAAGAAGGGGCCTAATAACATACAGGTAACTATGTGATAATGATTAGCAGCTGCAGGTACTAAAGATGATTAAGGTTTTCTTAAGTCGCCATAAGCAAGCGGTGCTGACAACCGGTATTATTTTAAACCGGTCACATGAATTATTATGGCTGAAGCAGAGTCAACAGATGCGGTTTTTTGGTTAAGTGTGGAAGAAACAGGTTTCACAAGTTGCAATCATTATTTTGGATCAAACGAGGTTCTGAGAAAGAAAATATTTCTAGACCTAAAAACAGTACAGAGAAGTTCATATACTCGCGGAGGGTTTCCAAAACAAGGGAAATGAGATCTGTTCTTATACAGGATAAGCACGAATATTTTCTGCAACAGTTTTATGTTGTTTCTATAATCTAAACAAAGGCATTGGAGGTGAAATTAATGGAGGTCTGCGTCGGGCAGTGATGAACACCGACGAACTCAAGACGATTTCAAGACAGATCTGAGAAAGGGGAAAAGAGGAACTTACAGATGCGGAAGAGCTGCGGAGGGTCGCCGTCGCTTTCTGGTCGGAATCAGGGTGATGCAGCGGCCTGAGTCGGTGAAGACGAGGAGTTCGACGGCGGTGGCGGCGGAGCTTGAGCAGCACAGGAAGAAGTGTGAGGATGAAGATGACTGAAGGAAATGGAGAAGGCCTAGGTCGCATCTATTTATAAGGAGGGGCCAACCAAGACGGCGCAAGAAACGAGGAGACCAAAGCATCATTATCCAGCGGCCTCGACGCCTCGATTCTCGGGATGGTCAGTAAAGGCAAAGATTCGTTGGAGGATATGACGGATTAAAATATGAAATTTATTGAAGATGACATCACAGAGATTTGACCCGGATCCGGATGATGACGTCACGACGGGTTAGAATTTCCGCGCAAAACAGAAGACTAAGGGCTAGTTTATAAGGTTTTTAAAGATTGACATGAACCGGTTCAAATCAATCTGGGGCCTAATGTTGGGGATATAATTATTTACGTAAGCCGCCCAGGAGGGGCCGGGTTACGCAAAGAGAAGCCCATCTAAAGCCCAAGATCAAGATGTGAAGATGGCGGTTCAGTAAAGGGTCTAAAGGCCCACAGACGATTTAGGGCCCATGGTGATAAACCGCCATGAGGGCGCTACTTGTATTGTAAGGTAGAAATAACTAGTCACCGAGCCGGACACTATTTATGAGCCGGCCGGGACTCTGTAAGCCGTAAGGCGTCGACCCGTGTATATAAGGGGACGACCCGCTGGCGGCTTAGGGAGAGAAAAAATAAGAGATCGAGAACCAGGCATAGCGTATCTCGCTCCCTGGTCATCGAAACCTCAAGCAATTCCAACCCAACTAGACGTAGGCCTTCCTTCACCGTAAGGGGCTGAACTAGTATAAACCTCGCGTATCCTTTATCCCGATTAACCCCTTTAAGCTTCCTAGTTGCGATGGCTCCACGATCAAGTCCTTGCAAGAGGACATCTGCCGTGACAATTCCACGACACATACTCATGCCCGTGTCCAGAGGTAGGAGACCTCTGACAGAACTTTGCCTACAAGATGGAGGAGAATAGCTCAACCAGTGAGCATGTGCTCAGATTGTCTGGGTACTACAATTGCTTGCATCAAGTGGGAGTTAATCTTTCAGATAAGATAGTAATTGACAAAGTTCTCGAGTCACTATCACCAAGTTACTAGAACTTAGTGATGAACTATAATATGCATGTGATGACGAAAGTAATTCCCAAGCTCCTCGTGATGCTGAAATCGGCTAAGGTAGAAATCAAGAAATAGCATCAAGTGTTGATGGTTAACAAGACCACTAGTTTCAAGACATGTAACATCCCAAATTTTCAATTTGGAATGTTATACATTAGGTCATCATGCATATCATATTTTTTTTTGCTTTTGGTTTTGGTCCTAGAAAATCCTAAGCAGCTCAAGGACCCACGGAGAGAGTTGGGGATTTTGTTATTTACATATTTGAGTTTTCTCAAATTATGTAAACAGGATCATTTTATTTTATTTATTTTCTCATCAATTATTTCTATTACAAAAATATGAGAGCGGGAACAAAAATGACTTTCCCAAAATATAGAAATATTGAGGATTTAATAAAAAAATCAAATAAGATTTATTTCGGAGTTTTTCGGTATTTTATTTGAATTTAGGAAAAATGCACGTTTTTCAAAGTTGTAGTTTGGGCCCAGAAAAATGTTCATTTTTTCGGGCTTGATTTTACAAACCCGGGAAAATTTATTTCGTGATTTTTGGAGTCCGTTTAGTATTTCTTTTTATTTTTCTTCCGAGCGGAATTATTAAAAAAAAACGCGGAACCGACTTTGGGCCGTACTCGGCCAGGACACCGCCTGGCCGGGGCCTTTATAATGCGCGCCCGAGGCCCGAGCCGAGCCAGCCCATCACCGCCGCCCTAACCCTAGCCGCCGCCGCCGCCGGAGCAGCGCGCCGCCCGAGGTTCGCCGCCGCCTTGTTTTCCGTGCCGTTTTTTTTAAAAAAATTCTGTTCGTCGTTTTTCTTTTTCGTCGGATTTTTCGCGGTTATTTTCTGATCGCGATTTCTCATCCGATTTTCCTTTTAGTATAACTTTTCGCTCGTTTATCGGAATCAGGCGATTCAAGCGCCTGGAGTTTCGTCTCAAAACCCTCTTTCCGAATAATCAACTTAAACATGTTTTTGTTACTATAAAATTTGACTTAGATCCATATTACTAGAACGAAGTTGTTTCTTTCGTCGTTTGATTTCTTTTGCTTCGTTCGATTTGATTCTTTTTGCCAACCAGGGTTCTTAAGTTGAACTTTCTGGTTAGATCTTCTATTTGAGTTTTACCTGTGCATTAGATGAGTACTTATTGTATGCTTGTTTGTTTGTCTGCGGTAGAATACCCGGAGTGCGCCGCCTGTTACGTTGAATCTCTAGGCTTCGTGGATCATCAGCAAGGCAAGTAACACTTTGATCATACCTTTTCTACAACCCAGTTTTATTGCATTAGATCAATCCTCACACATTGCATGATTAGGATCTAATTAAATTGTGGGATGGGAAGTAGATGAGGTAGTACCTATTACCTGTTTATTATCAAACCTTTGGGAGTTACTTCTACGTTTGCTTATTATGCCATGCTATGCTAGTAGACGTGGATTGGGTGAGTGAAATCCATGACAGATGTGAGATTGATAATTAATGGTTTATCTAAGGTGGCAACTTAAACACACATCTGGGTGGATTGAGGCACCCGGGGTTTCCAGGACTTGCCTGTTTTTCTTTTGGACCGCCACCCAGGCTCAAAGGGATCATGAGATTATTCATACTAGAAACTTCCGTGTGCAGCCACAAGCCATTATGGGCTCTGGCATAGTTGACTAAGTTGTGCGAACTCTTACAGTGGTAGACTAGCAGATGTAGGGGATGTAGGTGGTACGGTCTACCCGATCGTAAGGTGCTAGCGCTTCTGAAAGACTATGTCTCGGTCATCCGTCTTCTCAAACACCCTGTAGTGCGAGAAACCAAACGGAGGCGATCGAGTCTTGTGGGGAAAAGTGCGCAAACCACTGCAGAGTGTAATAAACTAATCATGGTTAGTCGTGTCCCCGGTTATGGACAATCTTGAGTATCTAGTACTTGGATTTTCATGTGAATCTCAACATGTTACTCTAAAGTTAATTTTGTTGGGTTTAATGATGTTACTTTAATTGGGATTGAGAATGCTGTCAACCATTCTCAATGTTTAACAACCACCATGATAGTAACTAAATTTATTCCTTTGAAGTAGGGAAAAATTTGCTTTACGCAAAAACCGTAACCATAGAGCTTTCCACCAGCCCAATATGCATATAGCATAGCTGTTGCATTTCTTTACTCTCTATGTGTTACCTTGCCAGCATATTCCATGTGCTGACCCGTTTTCGGGATGCAACGTTAATGTTGCAGACTTTTCGGACGATGATTAAGGAGTTTTTAGGTCGTGGTTCTATACTAAGTGATGCCGTTGGAGTTGATGGACTCACTTATCTTCCAAGCCTTCCGCTGTTATCGTTATTAGATGGCCTTAAGCCATATTTATTGTAATAAGCTCTCTTTTGAGACACCCGATGTAATAAGTGTATGATTGCTACTCTGCTATAAATCCTCCGAGTACTGTGTGGTGTCAGCATTACTGATCCAGGGATGACACCGGAGCACAGAGATCAGACTGTTTGAGGTCTGGTCGCTACAGAGATGGTATCAGAGCACACGCTGACTGTAGGACACGACCACTAAGCTAAAGACCTAGATCACTACTCACTCTCTTCTCTTCTGACTTCTCCTCTTTTCTACTCTTTAGGATGACGGATGCAAGGAACAAGTTCACACAACCATATGAAGATACACCCTTTGGACGCCACTTGAAGGAAGTCACTAGATACCTGAACATAGGAGTACCAAGCTTCACGGGAATCTACAACGCCACTTTACCTGAAGAAGAGCGCTGGATGATTCAAGTTCAAGTTCCAGGAAGGACGTTCATGCCAGTCACTGAGCCCATAGAGTTTTCTTTTGATGCACCAACTTGGAGTCTAGGAAAGAGTATGGCAGCTCACATCGCCATGGGACGCATTGGAGAAGTCTACCGCAAGGATCTCAAGGATACTATCTACCAGATTTGTGGGCGCCGAGATGAACACTGGGAGCTGATTAGCACCAGGAAGGATAGATCAATCGCAACTTTTATCCAGGAGTTAAACCAGCACATTCAACGACAGGAGAATCAGATGTGCGCCGACATGATAGATCTGAAGAAGGCTAAGACTAGAATCAAGGAACTGGAGGAAGAACTCAAGGCTACATGTGAAGATTATGAAGAAGAAATTGAAGTATTGGTGGATAAGAATGCCGACCTAACTATGAAGATAGCGGTATTTATGGGAGGCCCTATGCCCATAGATGAAGACGAAGAACCCAAGGAGATTAGCCCGGAAGACTACATCATCATTGACGGCACCGACTCGGAACAAGATAGTAGCGATGATGACTATGTTGATGAAGCAGGAGCAGATATCATGGAGTCTACAACCGTAGAATATTTCTAGTAGACCACCTCATCAGTAGTAGTAGTCCACCATGTAAATATAGTAGCCCGAGCACTTTGCGATAGTTAGATCGATTGTATGCCTTTGTTTGATTGATTGAAGTGAATTGTGTGCTTTTGCCTCATGTGCATATGGGTAGTGTTTTCTCTTTAGACCCCCTCTATTCTTATATCTCGTCTTTTCTAAAACCCTCAGATGCCTCCGAGATGTGACCCCGGATTTGCCTTTCCGCTGGAGCTCACCCAGTTGATCCAGCAGCAGAACACCTTGATGCAGTTGCTAGTTCAGAATCAGAATCAGGGGAACAATAACAACAACCCACCACCACCACCTGTTGACCACTTAGCCTGTTTTCTTAGGCTGAATCCGCCGGTGTTTTCCAGTAGCACCGAGCCGATGTAGCAGATGATTGGCTCCGCAAGATAGCTAGGGAGTTGACCACAACAGGATGCACAGATGTGGAGAAGGTTAAGTTTGCCGCACATCAGTTAGAAGGGCCCGCAGCATCCTGGTGGGAGAATTTCACAGCCACCTTCCCAGTCGACACTGTCACATGGGACCAGTTTCAGCAGGCTTTTCGTACTGCCCATGTTTCAGCAGGAGCAATGGCCATGAAGAAGCGTGAGTTTCGTAACTTGCGCCAAGGAGGACGGACAGTTGGCCAGTATGTGGAGGAGTTTAGTAAGCTAGCACGTTATGCCCCAGATGACGTTGCTACGGATGCAGCTAAGCAGGAGAAGTTTCTAGAAGGACTGAATGATGAGTTGAGTATGAAGTTGATGGTAGCCACCTTCAACAACTACCAGGAGTTGGTAGACCGTGCTCTTATGATTGAAGGGAAGCAGCAGCAAATTGAGAACCGCAAGAGGAAGTATGGACAAGGAAAGTATAATTCAGGAGCTCAGCAGAAGCCACGTTTTACCCCTAGGCCGGGAGGACATTTTCAGCATACCCATGGAGTAGGTAGCTCGCACAATCACAATGGCACCAAGAATGGTAATGGGAATGGAGGAAGCAATGGACAGAACCGCAACACCCCATCAACCCCAGCCAAGAAGGACTTGAGCCACGTCACTTGCTATAAGTGTTCGAAGCCAGGACATTATGCAAATGAATGTCCTAAAGGCCAAAATGGCAATGGAAGTTCTGGGAAGAAGCCGAACCCTTTCAACAGGGGACAGGTGAACCACGTTAGCGTGGAGGAGGTTGAAGCTCAGCCCGATGCAGTAATAGGTAAGTTTTTGGTTAAGTCATTTACTGCACTCGTTCTTTTTGATACTGGTGCATCGCATTCGTACATCTCAAGGGGATTTGTGGATAAGTATAACCTACCAACCCAAGCCCTTAGGTCACCCATGTTAGTAACCTCGCCAGGAGCAGAGTATGTGGCTAGCCTATGGTGTGATCGGTTACCATGAAGGATTGGTAACTATGTTTTTCCTTCAGACCTAATAGTATTGGAATCTCAAGGATTGGATGTGATATTAGGCATGGATTGGTTATCAAAGTATGAAGGGAATATTGAGTGTGCTAGTAAGTCAATTTTTCTTACCACACCAGAAGGGAGAAGGATCAAGTATGTATCCCGACATGTACCAAAGAGGACACAAGTAAATTGCCTAACAGGAGTTGTGCAGGAGGAAGTACCAGTGGTAAAGGATTTTCCTGATGTATTTCCCGAAGAGTTGCCAGGCATGCCACCGGATAGAGACATTGAGTTTTTGATTGAGCTATTGCCAGGCACTGGGCCAATATCAAAGAGACCATATAGGATGCCAGCAAAGGATTTGGTGGAAATTAAGAAGCAGATTAAGGAGTTACTGGATAAGGGATATATTCGCCCAAGTTCTTCGCCTTGGGGATCGCCAGTACTTCTAGTGGAGAAGAAGGATGGATCGTTAAGAATGGTTCTTGATTATCGAGGATTGAACGAAGTAACGATCAAGAACAAGTACCCACTACCAATGATCAATGATCTGTTTGATCGGTTGCAAGGAGCTAAAGTGTTTTCCAAGATCGATTTGCGATCAGGATACCACCAGTTGAAGATTCAAGAACAGGATATTCCGAAGACAGCTTTTACCACCAGGTATGGGCTGTATGAGTATACCGCTATGTCATTTGGTCTGACTAACGCGCCTGCCTATTTTATGAACATGATGAACAAAGTGTTCATGGAGTTTTTGGATAAGTTCGTCGTGGTTTTCATTGATGATATCCTGGTTTATTCAAAGAATGAAGAGGAGCATAAGGAGCATTTGCGTTTGGTACTTGGAAAGCTCAGAGAACTTCAATTATATGCCAAGTTCAGCAAATGTGAGTTTTGGTTGAAGGAAGTAGGATTCCTCGGACACGTTATATCTGGAGAAGGTATAGCAGTAGGTCCCGCTAAAGTTGAAACCGTGACCAAGTGGGAAGCACCAACAACAGTTGGAGAGATCCGGAGTTTTCTGGGACTCGCAGGATACTACCGGAGATTTATTGAGAATTTCTCAAAGATTGCAAAGCCTATGACGGAGTTGCTGAAGAAGGATACTAAGTTCAAATGGACTGAGGAGTGTGAGGCTAGTTTCCAGGAATTGAAGAAACGCTTGGTTACCTCACCAGTGTTGATTTTGCCAGATCAAACCAAGGATTATGAGGTGTATTGTGACGCTTCACGTCGAGGACTTGGAGCAGTGCTTATGCAGGAAGGGAGAGTTGTTTCATATGCTTCAAGAGAACTGAAGCCTCACGAATTGAATTACGCTACGCATGATTTGGAGTTAGCAGCCGTAGTGCATGCATTGAAGACATGGAGACATTTCCTCATTGGAAATCATTGTGAGGTGTACACGGATCACAAGAGTTTGAAGTACATTTTCACACAGAAGGAGTTGAATCTCAGACAAAGGAGATGGTTGGAGCTTATCAAAGATTATGATATGAAATTGCATTATCATCCCGGGAAGGCTAATGTAGTAGCTGACGCATTAAGCCGCAAGAGCCATGTCAATACGTTAATGACGGGAGAAATACCCAAGGAGTTAGCAGAAAATCTTCGTGAACTATGTTTGGAAATAGTTCCGAGAGGCTATGTAGCAGCATTGGAAATTCAGTCAACTTTGATGGATAGAATCAGAGAAGCTCAGAAAACTGACAAGGAGATTGCTTCCATAAAGGAGAAACTGAGCCAAGAAAAAGCTAAAGGATTTCGTGAGGATGAGCACGACACCCTATGGTTTGAAGACCGTGTTTATGTACCCAATGACCCGAAGATCAGAAAGTTGATTCTGCAAGAGGCACATGATTCACCGTATTCGATTCACCCAGGAAATACCAAGATGTATTTGGATTTGAAGGATATTTTCTGGTGGACCGGAATGAAGAAGGATATTGTGGAGTATGTAGCAGTTTGTGACGTATGTCAGAGAGTAAAGGCAGAGCATCAGAAGCCAGCAGGATTGTTGCAGCCATTGCCGATACCCGAATGGAAGTGGGATAAGCTAGGCATGGATTTTATCACGGGATTACCAAGGACTCGTTCAGGCTATGACTCGATTTGGGTTGTAGTTGATCGATTGACGAAGGTAGCTCATTTCATCCCAGTAAAGACCACTTACACCAGTGCTAAGTTGGCAAAGATATACATGACCAGGATCGTATGTTTGCATGGAGTTCCGAGGAGTATTGTATCAGATAGAGGAACCCAGTTTACCTCAAAGTTCTGGAAGCAGTTGCATGAGACTTTAGGTACTAGGCTAGAATTTAGTACATCTTTTTATCCGCAGACAGATGGACAGACCGAGAGAGTCAATCAGATTTTGGAGGATATGCTGAGAGCTTGTGCGCTAGATTATGGATCTAGTTGGGATGATAATTTGCCATATGCAGAGTTCTCTTACAATAATAGCTATCAGACCAGTTTGAAGATGGCCCCTTTCGAAGCTTTGTACGGAAGGAGGTGCAGGACACCGTTGTCATGGGACGAAGTTGGAGACCGCCAGTTGTTTGGACCAGATTTGATTAAGGAGTCTGAATAGAAGGTGAAGTTGATTCGTGATAGGCTCAAGGTAGCCCAGTCCAGGCAGAAGAGCTACACAGATTCTAAACGCAAGGAGACAGTTTACGAAGTCGGAGATAGAGCTTATCTTCGAGTATCCCCACTTCGAGGGATTAAGCGCTTTGGAGTTAAGGGGAAGTTAGCACCACGATTTGTAGGGCCATATCGAGTTTTGGAGCATATGGGAGAAGTGGCCTACAAGTTGGATTTGCCAGAAGGATTGACAGGAGTTCATGATGTGTTCCATGTTTCTCAGTTGAAGAGGTGTCACGCGGAGATAGCTGACATACCTTTGAGAGACAAAGTACCATTAGAAGCAATTCAGTTGGATAACAATTTGACCTATGAGGAAAAACCAGTCAAGATTCTTGAGTTTGCCAGCCGAGTTACTCGCAGCAAGGTTATCAAGTTTTGCAAAGTTCAGTGGAGCCACCACACGGAGGATGAAGCCACCTGGGAGCGAGAGGAAGATTTGCTCAAGGACCACCCTCACCTATTTTCTAGCCAACCCGAATCTCGAGGGCGAGATTCATCTTAAGGGGGGTAGGTTTGTAACATCCCAAATTTTCAATTTGGAATGTTATACATTAGGTCATCATGCATATCATATTTTTTTTTGCTTTTGGTTTTGGTCCTAGAAAATCCTAAGCAACTCAAGGACCCACGGAGAGAGTTGGGGATTTCGTTATTTACATATTTGAGTTTTCTCAAATTATGTAAACAGGATCATTTGATTTTATTTATTTTATCATTAATTATTTATATTACAAAAATATGAGAGCGGGAATAAAATGACTTTCCCAAAATATAGAAATATTGAGGATTTAATAAAAAATCAAATAAGATTTATTTCAGAGTTTTTCGGTATTTTATTTGAATTTAGGAAAAATGCACGTTTTTCAAAGTTGTAGTTTGGGCCCAGAAAAATGTTCATTTTTTCGGGCTTGATTTTACAAACCCGGGAAAATTTATTTCGTGATTTTTGGAGTCCGTTTAGTATTTCTTTTTATTTTTCTTCCGAGCGGAATTATTAAAAAAAACGCGGAACCGACTTTGGGCCGTACTCGGCCAGGACACCGCCTGGCCGGGGCCTTTATAATGCGCGCCCGAGGCCCGAGCCGAGCCAGCCCATCACCGCCGCCCTAACCCTAGCCGCCGCCGCCGCCGGAGCAGCGCGCCGCCCGAGGTTCGCCGCCGCCTTGTTTTCCGTGCCGTTTTTTTTAAAAAAATTCTGTTCGTCGTTTTTCTTTTTCGTCGGATTTTTCGCGGTTATTTTCTGATCGCGATTTCTCATCCGATTTTCATTTTAGTATAACTTTTCGCTCGTTTATCGGAATCAAGCGATTCAAGCGCCTGGAGTTTCGTCTCAAAACCCTCTTTCCGAATAATCAACTTAAACATGTTTTTGTTACTATAAAATTTGACTTAGATCCATATTACTAGAACGAAGTTGTTTCTTTCGTCGTTTGATTTCTTTTGCTTCGTTCGATTTGATTCTTTTTGCCAACCAGGGTTCTTAAGTTGAACTTTCTGGTTAGATCTTCTATTTGAGTTTTACCTGTGCATTAGATGAGTACTTATTGTATGCTTGTTTGTTTGTCTGCGGTAGAATACCCGGAGTGCGCCGCCTGTTACGTTGAATCTCTAGGTTTCGCGGATCATCAGCAAGGCAAGTAACACTTTGATCATACCTTTTCTACAACCCAGTTTTATTGCATTAGATCAATCCTCACACATTGCATGATTAGGATCTAATTAAATTGTGGGATGGGAAGTAGATGAGGTAGTACCTATTACCTGTTTATTATCAAACCTTTGGGAGTTACTTCTACGTTTGCTTATTATGCCATGCTATGCTAGTAGACGTGGATTGGGTGAGTGAAATCCATGACAGATGTGAGATTGATAATTAATGGTTTATCTAAGGTGGCAACTTAAACACACATCTGGGTGGATTGAGGCACCCGGGGTTTCCAGGACTTGCCTGTTTTTCTTTTGGACCGCCACCCAGGCTCAAAGGGATCATGAGATTATTCATACTAGAAACTTCCGTGTGCAGCCACAAGCCATTATGGGCTCTGGCATAGTTGACTAAGTTGTGCGAACTCTTACAGTGGTAGACTAGCAGATGTAGGGGATGTAGGTGGTACGGTCTACCCGATCGTAAGGTGCTAGCGCTTCTGAAAGACTATGTCTCGGTCATCCGTCTTCTCAAACACCCTGTAGTGCGAGAAACCAAACGGAGGCGATCGAGTCTTGTGGGGAAAAGTGCGCAAACCACTGCAGAGTGTAATAAACTAATCATGGTTAGTCGTGTCCCCGGTTATGGACAATCTTGAGTATCTAGTACTTGGATTTTCATGTGAATCTCAACATGTTACTCTAAAGTTAATTTTGTTGGGTTTAATGATGTTACTTTAATTGGGATTGAGAATGCTGTCAACCATTCTCAATGTTTAACAACCACCATGATAGTAACTAAATTTATTCCTTTGAAGTAGGGAAAAATTTGCTTTACGCAAAAACCGTAACCATAGAGCTTTCCACCAGCCCAATATGCATATAGCATAGCTGTTGCATTTCTTTACTCTCTATGTGTTACCTTGCCAGCATATTCCATGTGCTGACCCGTTTTCGGGATGCAACGTTAATGTTGCAGACTTTTCGGACGATGATTAAGGAGTTTTTAGGTCGTGGTTCTATACTAAGTGATGCCGTTGGAGTTGATGGACTCACTTATCTTCCAAGCCTTCCGCTGTTATCGTTATTAGATGGCCTTAAGCCATATTTATTGTAATAAGCTCTCTTTTGAGACACCCGATGTAATAAGTGTATGATTGCTACTCTGCTATAAATCCTCCGAGTACTGTGTGGTGTCAGCATTACTGATCCAGGGATGACACCGGAGCACAGAGATCAGACTGTTTGAGGTCTGGTCGCTACAGAGATGGTATCAGAGCACACGCTGACTGTAGGACACGACCACTAAGCTAAAGACCTAGATCACTACTCACTCTCTTCTCTTCTGACTTCTCCTCTTTTCTACTCTTTAGGATGACGGATGCAAGGAACAAGTTCACACAACCATATGAAGATACACCCTTTGGACGCCACTTGAAGGAAGTCACTAGATACCTGAACATAGGAGTACCAAGCTTCACGGGAATCTACAACGCCACTTTACCTGAAGAAGAGCGCTGGATGATTCAAGTTCAAGTTCCAGGAAGGACGTTCATGCCAGTCACTGAGCCCATAGAGTTTTCTTTTGATGCACCAACTTGGAGTCTAGGAAAGAGTATGGCAGCTCACATCGCCATGGGACGCATTGGAGAAGTCTACCGCAAGGATCTCAAGGATACTATCTACCAGATTTGTGGGCGCCGAGATGAACACTGGGAGCTGATTAGCACCAGGAAGGATAGATCAATCGCAACTTTTATCCAGGAGTTAAACCAGCACATTCAACGACAGGAGAATCAGATGTGCGCCGACATGATAGATCTGAAGAAGGCTAAGACTAGAATCAAGGAACTGGAGGAAGAACTCAAGGCTACATGTGAAGATTATGAAGAAGAAATTGAAGTATTGGTGGATAAGAATGCCGACCTAACTATGAAGATAGCGGTATTTATGGGAGGCCCTATGCCCATAGATGAAGACGAAGAACCCAAGGAGATTAGCCCGGAAGACTACATCATCATTGACGGCACCGACTCGGAACAAGATAGTAGCGATGATGACTATGTTGATGAAGCAGGAGCAGATATCATGGAGTCTACAACCGTAGAATATTTCTAGTAGACCACCTCATCAGTAGTAGTAGTCCACCATGTAAATATAGTAGCCCGAGCACTTTGCGATAGTTAGATCGATTGTATGCCTTTGTTTGATTGGTTGAAGTGAATTGTGTGCTTTTGCCTCATGTGCATATGGGTAGTGTTTTCTCTTTAGACCCCCTCTATTCTTATATCTCGTCTTTTCTAAAACCCTCAGATGCCTCCGAGATGTGACCCCGGATTTGCCTTTCTGCTGGAGCTCACCCAGTTGATCCAGCAGCAGAACACCTTGATGCAGTTGCTAGTTCAGAATCAGAATCAGGGGAACAATAACAACAACCCACCACCACCACCTGTTGACCACTTAGCCTGTTTTCTTAGGCTGAATCCGCCGGTGTTTTCCAGTAGCACCGAGCCGATGTAGCAGATGATTGGCTCCGCAAGATAGCTAGGGAGTTGACCACAACAGGATGCACAGATGTGGAGAAGGTTAAGTTTGCCGCACATCAGTTAGAAGGGCCCGCAGCATCCTGGTGGGAGAATTTCACAGCCACCTTCCCAGTCGACACTGTCACATGGGACCAGTTTCAGCAGGCTTTTCGTACTGCCCATGTTTCAGCAGGAGCAATGGCCATGAAGAAGCGTGAGTTTCGTAACTTGCGCCAAGGAGGACGGACAGTTGGCCAGTATGTGGAGGAGTTTAGTAAGCTAGCACGTTATGCCCCAGATGACGTTGCTACGGATGCAGCTAAGCAGGAGAAGTTTCTGGAAGGACTGAATGATGAGTTGAGTATGAAGTTGATGGTAGCCACCTTCAACAACTACCAGGAGTTGGTAGACCGTGCTCTTATGATTGAAGGGAAGCAGCAGCAAATTGAGAACCGCAAGAGGAAGTATGGACAAGGAAAGTATAATTCAGGAGCTCAGCAGAAGCCACGTTTTACCCCTAGGCCGGGAGGACATTTTCAGCATACCCATGGAGTAGGTAGCTCGCACAATCACAATGGCACCAAGAATGGTAATGGGAATGGAGGAAGCAATGGACAGAACTGCAACACCCCATCAACCCCAGCCAAGAAGGACTTGAGCCACGTCACTTGCTATAAGTGTTCGAAGCCAGGACATTATGCAAATGAATGTCTTAAAGGCCAAAATGGCAATGGAAGTTCTGGGAAGAAGCCGAACCCTTTCAACAGGGGACAGGTGAACCACGTTAGCGTGGAGGAGGTTGAAGCTCAGCCCGATGCAGTAATAGGTAAGTTTTTGGTTAAGTCATTTACTGCACTCGTTCTTTTTGATACTGGTGCATCGCATTCGTACATCTCAAGGGGATTTGTGGATAAGTATAACCTACCAACCCAAGCCCTTAGGTCACCCATGTTAGTAACCTCGCCAGGAGCAGAGTATGTGGCTAGCCTATGGTGTGATCGGTTACCATGAAGGATTGGTAACTATGTTTTTCCTTCAGACCTAATAGTATTGGAATCTCAAGGATTGGATGTGATATTAGGCATGGATTGGTTATCAAAGTATGAAGGGAATATTGAGTGTGCTAGTAAGTCAATTTTTCTTACCACACCAGAAGGGAGAAGGATCAAGTATGTATCCCGACATGTACCAAAGAGGACACAAGTAAATTGCCTAACAGGAGTTGTGCAGGAGGAAGTACCAGTGGTAAAGGATTTTCCTGATGTATTTCCCGAAGAGTTGCCAGGCATGCCACCGGATAGAGACATTGAGTTTTTGATTGAGCTATTGCCAGGCACTGGGCCAATATCAAAGAGACCATATAGGATGCCAGCAAAGGATTTGGTGGAAATTAAGAAGCAGATTAAGGAGTTACTGGATAAGGGATATATTCGCCCAAGTTCTTCGCCTTGGGGATCGCCAGTACTTCTAGTGGAGAAGAAGGATGGATCGTTAAGAATGGTTCTTGATTATCGAGGATTGAACGAAGTAACGATCAAGAACAAGTACCCACTACCAATGATCAATGATCTGTTTGATCGGTTGCAAGGAGCTAAAGTGTTTTCCAAGATCGATTTGCGATCAGGATACCACCAGTTGAAGATTCAAGAACAGGATATTCCGAAGACAGCTTTTACCACCAGGTATGGGCTGTATGAGTATACCGCTATGTCATTTGGTCTGACTAACGCGCCTGCCTATTTTATGAACATGATGAACAAAGTGTTCATGGAGTTTTTGGATAAGTTCGTCGTGGTTTTCATTGATGATATCCTGGTTTATTCAAAGAATGAAGAGGAGCATAAGGAGCATTTGCGTTTGGTACTTGGAAAGCTCAGAGAACTTCAATTATATGCCAAGTTCAGCAAATGTGAGTTTTGGTTGAAGGAAGTAGGATTCCTCGGACACGTTATATCTGGAGAAGGTATAGCAGTAGGTCCCGCTAAAGTTGAAACCGTGACCAAGTGGGAAGCACCAACAACAGTTGGAGAGATCCGGAGTTTTCTGGGACTCGCAGGATACTACCGGAGATTTATTGAGAATTTCTCAAAGATTGCAAAGCCTATGACGGAGTTGCTGAAGAAGGATACTAAGTTCAAATGGACTGAGGAGTGTGAGGCTAGTTTCCAGGAATTGAAGAAACGCTTGGTTACCTCACCAGTGTTGATTTTGCCAGATCAAACCAAGGATTATGAGGTGTATTGTGACGCTTCACGTCGAGGACTTGGAGCAGTGCTTATGCAGGAAGGGAGAGTTGTTTCATATGCTTCAAGAGAACTGAAGCCTCACGAATTGAATTACGCTACGCATGATTTGGAGTTAGCAGCCGTAGTGCATGCATTGAAGACATGGAGACATTTCCTCATTGGAAATCATTGTGAGGTGTACACGGATCACAAGAGTTTGAAGTACATTTTCACACAGAAGGAGTTGAATCTCAGACAAAGGAGATGGTTGGAGCTTATCAAAGATTATGATATGAAATTGCATTATCATCCCGGGAAGGCTAATGTAGTAGCTGACGCATTAAGCCGCAAGAGCCATGTCAATACGTTAATGACGGGAGAAATACCCAAGGAGTTAGCAGAAAATCTTCGTGAACTATGTTTGGAAATAGTTCCGAGAGGCTATGTAGCAGCATTGGAAATTCAGTCAACTTTGATGGATAGAATCAGAGAAGCTCAGAAAACTGACAAGGAGATTGCTTCCATAAAGGAGAAACTGAGCCAAGAAAAAGCTAAAGGATTTCGTGAGGATGAGCACGACACCCTATGGTTTGAAGACCGTGTTTATGTACCCAATGACCCGAAGATCAGAAAGTTGATTCTGCAAGAGGCACATGATTCACCGTATTCGATTCACCCAGGAAATACCAAGATGTATTTGGATTTGAAGGATATTTTCTGGTGGACCGGAATGAAGAAGGATATTGTGGAGTATGTAGCAGTTTGTGACGTATGTCAGAGAGTAAAGGCAGAGCATCAGAAGCCAGCAGGATTGTTGCAGCCATTGCCGATACCCGAATGGAAGTGGGATAAGCTAGGCATGGATTTTATCACGGGATTACCAAGGACTCGTTCAGGCTATGACTCGATTTGGGTTGTAGTTGATCGATTGACGAAGGTAGCTCATTTCATCCCAGTAAAGACCACTTACACCAGTGCTAAGTTGGCAAAGATATACATGACCAGGATCGTATGTTTGCATGGAGTTCCGAGGAGTATTGTATCAGATAGAGGAACCCAGTTTACCTCAAAGTTCTGGAAGCAGTTGCATGAGACTTTAGGTACTAGGCTAGAATTTAGTACATCTTTTTATCCGCAGACAGATGGACAGACCGAGAGAGTCAATCAGATTTTGGAGGATATGCTGAGAGCTTGTGCGCTAGATTATGGATCTAGTTGGGATGATAATTTGCCATATGCAGAGTTCTCTTACAATAATAGCTATCAGACCAGTTTGAAGATGGCCCCTTTCGAAGCTTTGTACGGAAGGAGGTGCAGGACACCGTTGTCATGGGACGAAGTTGGAGACCGCCAGTTGTTTGGACCAGATTTTATTAAGGAGTCTGAACAGAAGGTGAAGTTGATTCGTGATAGGCTCAAGGTAGCCCAGTCCAGGCAGAAGAGCTACACAGATTCTAAACGCAAGGAGACAGTTTACGAAGTCGGAGATAGAGCTTATCTTCGAGTATCCCCACTTCGAGGGATTAAGCGCTTTGGAGTTAAGGGGAAGTTAGCACCACGATTTGTAGGGCCATATCGAGTTTTGGAGCATATGGGAGAAGTGGCCTACAAGTTGGATTTGCCAGAAGGATTGACAGGAGTTCATGATGTGTTCCACGTTTCTCAGTTGAAGAGGTGTCACGCGGAGATAGCTGACATACCTTTGAGAGACAAAGTACCATTAGAAGCAATTCAGTTGGATAACAATTTGACCTATGAGGAAAAACCAGTCAAGATTCTTGAGTTTGCCAGCCGAGTTACTCGCAGCAAGGTTATCAAGTTTTGCAAAGTTCAGTGGAGCCACCACACGGAGGATGAAGCCACCTGGGAGCGAGAGGAAGATTTGCTCAAGGACCACCCTCACCTATTTTCTAGCCAACCCGAATCTCGAGGGCGAGATTCATCTTAAGGGGGGTAGGTTTGTAACATCCCAAATTTTCAATTTGGAATGTTATACATTAGGTCATCATGCATATCATATTTTTTTTTGCTTTTGGTTTTGGTCCTAGAAAATCCTAAGCAACTCAAGGACCCACGGAGAGAGTTGGGGATTTCGTTATTTACATATTTGAGTTTTCTCAAATTATGTAAACAGGATCATTTGATTTTATTTATTTTATCATTAATTATTTATATTACAAAAATATGAGAGCGGGAATAAAATGACTTTCCCAAAATATAGAAATATTGAGGATTTAATAAAAAATCAAATAAGATTTATTTCGGAGTTTTTCGGTATTTTATTTGAATTTAGGAAAAATGCACGTTTTTCAAAGTTGTAGTTTGGGCCCAGAAAAATGTTCATTTTTTCGGGCTTGATTTTAGAAACCCGGGAAAATTTATTTCGTGATTTTTGGAGTCCGTTTAGTATTTCTTTTTATTTTTCTTCCGAGCGGAATTATTAAAAAAAAACGCGGAACCGACTTTGGGCCGTACTCGGCCAGGACACCGCCTGGCCGGGGCCTTTATAATGCGCGCCCGAGGCCCGAGCCGAGCCAGCCCATCACCGCCGCCTAACCCTAGCCGCCGCCGCCGCCGGAGCAGCGCGCCGCCCGAGGTTCGCCGCCGCCTTGTTTTTCGTGCCGTTTTTTTTTAAAAATTCTGTTCGTCGTTTTTCTTTTTCGTCGGATTTTTCGCGGTTATTTTCTGATCGCGATTTCTCATCCGATTTTCATTTTAGTATAACTTTTCGCTCGTTTATCGGAATCAGGCGATTCAAGCGCCTGGAGTTTCGTCTCGAAACCCTCTTTCCGAATAATCAACTTAAACATGTTTTTGTTACTATAAAATTTGACTTAGATCCATATTACTAGAACGAAGTTGTTTCTTTCGTCGTTTGATTTCTTTTGCTTCGTTCGATTTGATTCTTTTTGCCAACCAGGGTTCTTAAGTTGAACTTTCTGGTTAGATCTTCTATTTGAGTTTTACCTGTGCATTAGATGAGTACTTATTGTATGCTTGTTTGTTTGTCTGCGGTAGAATACCCGGAGTGCGCTGCCTGTTACGTTGAATCTCTAGGTTTCGCGGATCATCAGCAAGGCAAGTAACACTTTGATCATACCTTTTCTACAACCCAGTTTTATTGCATTAGATCAATCCTCACACATTGCATGATTAGGATCTAATTAAATTGTGGGATGGGAAGTAGATGAGGTAGTACCTATTACCTGTTTATTATCAAACCTTTGGGAGTTACTTCTACGTTTGCTTATTATGCCATGCTATGCTAGTAGACGTGGATTGGGTGAGTGAAATCCATGACAGATGTGAGATTGATAATTAATGGTTTATCTAAGGTGGCAACTTAAACACACATCTGGGTGGATTGAGGCACCCGGGGTTTCCAGGACTTGCCTGTTTTTCTTTTGGACCGCCACCCAGGCTCAAAGGGATCATGAGATTATTCATACTAGAAACTTCCGTGTGCAGCCACAAGCCATTATGGGCTCTGGCATAGTTGACTAAGTTGTGCGAACTCTTACAGTGGTAGACTAGCAGATGTAGGGGATGTAGGTGGTACGGTCTACCCGATCGTAAGGTGCTAGCGCTTCTGAAAGACTATGTCTCGGTCATCCGTCTTCTCAAACACCCTGTAGTGCGAGAAACCAAACGGAGGCGATCGAGTCTTGTGGGGAAAAGTGCGCAAACCACTGCAGAGTGTAATAAACTAATCATGGTTAGTCGTGTCCCCGGTTATGGACAATCTTGAGTATCTAGTACTTGGATTTTCATGTGAATCTCAACATGTTACTCTAAAGTTAATTTTGTTGGGTTTAATGATGTTACTTTAATTGGGATTGAGAATGCTGTCAACCATTCTCAATGTTTAACAACCACCATGATAGTAACTAAATTTATTCCTTTGAAGTAGGGAAAATTTTGCTTTACGCAAAAACCGTAACCATACAGCTTTCCACCAGCCCAATATGCATATAGTATAGCTGTTGCATTTCTTTACTCTCTATGTGTTACCTTGCCAGCATATTCCATGTGCTGACCCGTTTTCGGGCTGCAACGTTAATGTTGCAGACTTTTCAGACGATGATTAAGGAGTTTTTAGGTCGTGGTTCTATACTCAGTGATGCCGTTGGAGTTGATGGACTCACTTATCTTCCAAGCCTTCCGCTGTTATCGTTATTAGATGGCCTTAAGCCATATTTATTGTAATAAGCTCTCTTTTGAGACACCCAATGTAATAAGTGTGTGATTGCTACTCTGCTATAAATCCTCCGAGTACTGTGTGGTGTCAGCATTACTGATCCAGGTATGACACCGGAGCACAGAGATCAGACTGTTTGAGGTCTGGTCGCTACAAGAAAAGGGCAAGGGAAAGAAAGGGAACTTCAAGAAGAATGACAAGCAGGTTGCCACTCCCATGAAGAAGTCCAAAGCTAGACCCAAGCCTGAAACTGAGTGCTTCTACTGCAAAGGAAATGGTCACTAGAAGCGGAACTGCCCTAGATACTTGGCGGATAAGAAGGATGGCAAAGTGAACAAAAGTATATTTGATCTACATTTTATTGATGTGTACTTTACTAGTGTTTATAGCAACCCCTCAATATTTGATACTGGTTCAGTTGCTAAGAGTAGTAACTCGAAACGGGAGTTGCAAAATAAACAGAGACTAGTTAAGGGCGAGGTGGTGATGTCAGTTTGAAGTGATTCCAAGGTTGATAAGATCACCATCGCACACTCCCTTTACCTTCGGGATTAGTGTTGAACCTAAAATAAATGTTATTTGGTGTTTGCGTAGAGCATAATATGATTGGATCATGTTTATTGCAATACGGTTATTCATTTAAGTCAAAGAATAATTGTTATTCTGTTTACATGAATAATACCTTCTGAGGTCGTACACCCAAGTTGAATGGTTTATTGAATCTCGATCGTAGTGATACACATATTCATAATATTGAAGCCAAAAGATGCAAAGTTAATAATGATAGTGCAACTTATATGTGGCACTGCCGTTTAGGTCAAATTGGTGTAAAGCGCATGAAGAAACTCCATGTTGATGGGCTTTTTGAATCACTTGATTATGAATCATTTGATGCTTGCAAACCATGCCTCGTGGGAAAGATGACTAAAACTCTGTTCTCCGGAACAATGGAGCAAGCAACTGACTTATTGCAAATAATACATACTGATGTATGCAATCCGATAAGTGTTGAGGCTCGCGGCGGGTATCGTTATTTTCTGACCTTCACATATGATTTGAGCAGATATGGGTATATCTACTTGATGAAACATAAGTCTGAAACATTTGAAAAGTTCAAATAATTTCAGAGTGAAGTGGAAAATCATCATAACAAGAAAATAAAGTTTCTGCGATCTGATCCTGGAGGAGAATATTTGAGTTACGAATTTGGTCATCATTTTAAACAATGCAGAATAGTTTCGCAACTCACGCCACCTGGAACACCACAGCGTAATGGTGTGTCCGAACGTCATAACCGTACTTTATTAGATATGGTGCGATCTATGATGTCTCTTACCGATTTATCACTATCGTTTTAAGGTTATGCATTAGAGACAACTGCATTCATGTTAAATAGGGCACCATCTAAATCCGTTGAGACGACACCATATGAACTGTGGTTTAGCAAGAAACCTAAGCTGTCGTTTCTTAGAGTTTGGGCTATGATGCTTATGTGAAAAAGTTTCAACCTGATAAGCTCGAACCCAAATCGGAGAAATGCGTCTTCATAGGATACCCAAAAGAAACTATTGGGCACACCTTCTATCACAGATCCGAAGGCAAGATATTTTGTTGCTAAGAATGGATCCTTTCTAGAGAAGGAGTTTCTCTCGAAAGAAGTAAGTGGGAGGAAAGTATAACTTGATGAGGTAATTGTATCTTCTCCCAAATTGGAAAGTAGTTCATCACAGAAATCAGTTCCAGTGATTCCTACACCAATTAGTGAGGAAGCGAATGATGATGATCATGAAACTTCAGATCAAGTTACTACCGAATTTCGTAGGTCAACCAGAGTACGGTCCGCACCAGAGTGGTATGGTAATCCTATTTTGGAAACAATGTTACTAGACCATGACAAACCTATGAACTATGAGGAAGCGATGATGAGCCCAGATTCCGTGGCTCGAGGTTTGGTAGGTGATTGTTGGAGATCATTAATCAGACACGGTTCTGTATTGGAAACCGTCAGCTATTATGTTCACACACGAATTTGCTGTGAGAATTGTGTGTAATTCAAACTACAGTACTCGTAAATTCCAGCGACCGCCGTGTGTACTATCCCCGTCGATCTAGATTCCAGCCGCCAATAAATACTACCTTGCTCACGTTGTTCCGCCTGCATTCTCATCTACATCCTCCCCTCGCTCGCCCTCTGTATCTCTGTATCTCTCTCTCTCTCTCTCTCAAATCTCTGTCATGGTGCCGCCGGTCTGCCCACGCACCGACGAGGAGTCGCCGCCCCTCGAGGACGCTCACTCTATTAGCAGCAACGAGGACTCCTACGTGCTACCTGACGAGGTTGTGCCGGACCCCCCCAACTTTGGATTGGTTTTGGGGCTAGTAAAATCTTTGTCTGTGGAAGTCACTGCCGCCGGCTCAGAAAGCTAGGCAACTGGCGTTCAAGAAGGAGATGCCGGAGGAGGAAGCCAGGTACCAGGCGGCCTATGAAGCCTGTGATGCTACCTGGAAAAAGGAGGCGGTGGAGTTTAGGGGGAAGGCGCGTCGTCGTGCCGAGGAGGTGTACGAAGACGGGCACTTCACGAGGGAGGTCATAGGCGCTGGGCGCCTCGTCGCTGCATGGAGGTGAGCCGATAAGCTCCAGCGTGCCACCGACGATGAGCTTCGGTGGGCGCCCAACGAAATGTCAAATCGGCCGCGCGCGTCTGCCAGCAAGAGGCAGGCCGATACGTCAAGCGCTGCAAGGTGGAGGAGTCAGAGTACTGCCTCTGCACTGGGAAGACGCCGCGCACCAGGGAGCTGCTGGCGAGGGGCTGCCGGAATACTGGCCTCAGGAGGGATTATTAGTTTTAGTATTGCTCATTTTCAACTCAGTTAAGTATCATCACGTATATGTGATGATATATTAGATATATATATATTCTGTGATGATCTAATGAACAGTTAATATATATATTATGAATTCCATTTTTCTATCTGTTTTTGTATACTAATTTGAATCTAGTTGTTATCATCCACATATACAGAATGGAAAGCGTATATACACACATTGAAACAGAACATATAATAATGGAAAACAGAGTACACACATTGAAACAGAACAATAAACAGAGCAATACTATGATTGCTATGAATACAAAGCTATCCACGTTGAAACAACTTTTCAAAATAAAACGCATCCATGAGATCATGACCAGCAGCCTTTGCCTAGGGTATCTCTTGGCTCTACTTGAACTCGTACAGGCGTTCGTCCAAGCGGTCAACACGCTCGTGGTACATCTGGAGCGCGATCTCAAGCTCCAAGTTGGCTATTTCATCGGAGATCACCATCTCGAGGATGCGACGGCCATGTTCCTCTACTGCGCCCAGGTGGACACCTGGGCCAAGGAGGCGGTCTAGCCTACGGACCAGCGCGTTGGCATCTAGCGGGCCGCGGACAAGGCGAATGGCGGCACCCATGCGAATGGCGCGACGGGTGTCCGGTGCAAGTACGGCGTGGCTGGCATCTGGTGCAAGTACGGCGCTGAGGGCCTCTGCCCACTCCTGGCGAGGAATGGGGGTACTGACGGGTTGTGTACCCAGCTGCGACGCCGTGTCGACAGCAGGCAAGCGCCGATGGATCCGCTCTTGCTGTGCGGCGCTTTGCGCCTCTCGCTCTGCGACGCTCCAATGGTCTTGTCGTGCGGTGAGCCGCAGCCTATCGGCGCGGACGCGCCTAGCTTGCTCTACATCGCGCCATCGATCATGTTGTGCGGTGAGCTGCAGCCTGTCGGTGCTGACATGCCTATCTTGATCCGCGGTGCTCAAGCGCCATGCGCCAAAGGTCTGCTCAACCCTGGCGATGACCCACATCACAACATCGTCCATCGCGTTGCCGGGGAGCGCCTCAGCCTCGACAGGCCGTGGCGCCTGCTCATTTTCCTCGTCGACGAGGTTGATGGCAGAGGCGTCGCTTTGGTGAGTTGGCATGCTTGGAAAAGGTGGATGTGCTATAGGCTGCGCTTGTCACCTCTGTGTGTCGCGCGCCCCCTATACGCAATATAGCAGGGTGGCGGGAAACATGTGAGGAAATGGCGGGAAACATTGCCGTGTTCATAAAATGCTATCAATTAATGGAAACTTAGCATCGAGCTAGCACAAGAAGTAGATGATGATCAGATGAACACGGACCACACTAGGGATCCCGTTGGTGATGAATTCATCAATCCCGAACGGTTGAATACTAGCAAGCGTTTTCCCACAACACACACGGCCTATTCCATCACAAATAGGTCGGATGGATCAATTGTATGCCACGTATCGCACATTGTCAAAAAGTAATGTGGTAGACCTTCTATAACATGTGTTAAAAAATGAAAAAAACAAGGACCTCGAGGTTAAATTAGCTGAGGGAATTTAACATCGACACAACTTCCCATCCAGTCACCCATCCGATGGCTACTCCAGCCTGAGCACACTTAACTTGATAGTTTTCTTACATGAGCTACTGGTGGAACAACTAGTCCTTGCTGATAGGAATGCCTCTTCACATCCTTATGCCGTATCCGGATGACCGCCCATCCCACAATGGCCAATAGATGTTGTGTAGACAGAGCATATCAAATACGTCTTATTAGAAGCAATCGTCTGCATTATTATTGGTCTTCGCACACATTTCTGATTACATACATGTTTGCCGTGTATCACACACATCTTGTTATATTGAACCGTTTCTGTTATCTTGCCTAATCACAAACAGTTCATCCGAGTGAATCGTATGCTGTACATCACACACACCTTGATCGGTCTGTCCGTTTCTTTTGTGTTGCCTAATCACAAACAGTTCATTCGAGTGAACCGTATGTTGTACATCGCACACACCTTCATCTGGCTTCCCATTTCTTTTGTTCCTCGTCATCGCAAACAGTTAATTGAATTGAACCGTATGCCCTTCATCGCACACGCAACTAAAACCTGAACCGTGTTTGATGCATCCGTCATCGCAAACATTTTATACATTTCTGACGGTTTTCCTACACCATCTTTTGCGATCATTGCATCGCACACAGTTTCTCGAAGGGTCTCTGATCGTAGTGTCGCGTTAGCAGCATCCTGCATTAGTGTATGTGGATGACATATTGTTGATTGGAAACAATATAGAACTTTTCGAAAACATGAAGGCATATTTGGAAAAGAGTTTTTCAATGAAGTACCTAGGAGAAGTTGCTTTCATATTAGGCATCAAGATCTATGGATATAGATCGAGACGCTTAATAGGACTTTCACAAAGCACATACCTTGATAGGATTTTGAAGAAGTTCAAAATGATCAGTCCAAGAAGGGGTTCTTGCATGTTTTTCAAGGTGTGAAGTTGTAAGGGAATATTTATCCCTAAGTGGTTTTGGTGATTGATGACAATGCATTTGCGGCCTAATCGTGTGCATTGAGCTTTTCAAATATCTCATGATTTAGGCACAAGAGGATTCTTGCCCCTCGGAGTCTAGTGAAGACGGAGTTTTCCTGATTTGAGTCGTAGGAAAGTCGTAATATTAAGAGGGGGGTCTGCGTTGGAAAGTTTTGGGTGGAATCATCACGTACACGTCTGTTCCTTTTGCACCCCTTTCCTTTGCACCTTTGGAGCAACCACCGTTTATCCGTGTCTCTGCAAAATGAAGGACTCCTAGTGTCTATTGTGCGGTGGCATGCGGTAGTACTGCTCATGGTAGCAATAGTACTGCAGTGGCCCACGGTAGTACCGGTCGGGGTCGTGGTAGTACCGCAGGCCCTTGCGGTAGTACCGCTCCCCGGGCGCAGTAGTACCGTGGCCTCTAGACAGGCACAGCAGCAAGAGCGGAAGTAGGGGCGGATGTAATTTTTTACATCCTCACCCTACGCGGTACTACCGCTCCCTATATGCGGTAGTACCGTGTCAGAGTTTTGCATAGGTCGATACTCAGCAGAAGTAGCCACAGATGTATTTTTATTCATCCGTGCCTTCCCTACCCAGACAAACCGTGCCTTGCGGTAGTACCGCAAGGGGGAGCAGTAGTACCACTCCGGCGGTTCTACCGCTCTTTGCTTCAACGCATCAGGGCTGGTCTAGCTTCTGCCGCGCATGCGGTAGTACCACAGTGCCTCATGGTAGTACCGCAGGCCCATGCGGTAGTACCGCATGTTTGGTGTGGTAGTACCTCACGTCACGGGCTGAGTAAGTGGATAACGGTTGGATTTGTCCAATCACTATAAAAGGGGAGTCTTCTTCTCCGAGTTGACCACCTCTTCCACCCCTAAGCTCCATTTTCGCCCAATCTCTCTCCCTAGCCAATCAAACTTGTTGATTTTCTAGGGATTGGTCGAGAAGGCCCCGATCTACACTTCCACCAATAGAAATTTGATTCCCCCCACTAATCCCTTGCAGATCTTGTTACTCTTGGGTGTTTGAGCACCCTAGAGAATTGGGGTCACCGCAGAGCCAAATTCCATTGTGGTGAAGCTTCGTGGTGTCGCTGGGAGCCTCCAATTAAGTTGTGGAGATTGCCCCAACCTTGTTTGTAAAGGTGCGGTCGCCGCCTCCAAGGGCACCAATACTGGAATCACGACATCTCGCATTGTGTGAGGGCGTGAGGAGAATACGGTGGCCCTAGTGGCTTCTTGGGGAGCATTGTGCCTCCACACCGCTCCAACGGAGACGTACTTCCTCTCAAAGGGAAGGAACTTCGACAACACCTCCTCGTCTTCACCGGCTCCATTCTTTGTTATCTCGTACCTTTACTTGTGCAAACTTATATTGTGTTGCATCCCTTGCTTGCTTGTGTGCTTGTTGTTGTTGCATCATATAGGTTGCTCATCTAGTTGCTTATCTAGACAACCTACTTTGATGCAAAGTTTAAATTGGTAAAGAAAAGCTAAAAATTGTTAGTTGCCTATTCACCCCCCCTAGTTAACTATAGCAATCCTTTAAATTGGTATCAGAGCCTCGTCTCTTTATTTGTCGTCCGAAGAGTATGGTTGACACCGTAGACGGTGAAGAGGAGCACCCCGGTGAGATTCCATCCTTGTCTATGGCCGATGGGGGAACCTTGGTCTCCCGTGAGGAGTTCAATGTGGCGTCGGACACATTGAAAACCTCCATGATGGCTGAGCTCAAAGGCATGCTTAAGAACTTTCTTGATGGTCTTAAATTGTCCACCGCACCGTTGGAAGTGGCCGATCCCACTAACAAGGTGACGGATGCTAACTCCGACATGTTGGAAATATGCCCAAGAGGCAATAATAAATTAGTTATTATTATATTATATTTCATTGTTCATGATAATCGTTTATTATCCATGCTAGAATTATATTGATAGGAAACTCAGATACATGTGTGGATACATAGACAACACCATGTCCCTAGTAAGCCTCTAGTTGACTGGCTCGTTGATCAATAGATGGTTACGGTTTCCTGACCATGGACATTGGATGTCATTGATAACGGGATCACATCATTAGGAGAATGATGTGATGGACAAGACCCAATCCTAAGCCTAGCACAAAGATCGTGTAGTTCGTATGCTAAAGCTTTTCTAATGTCAAGTATCATTTCCTTAGACCATGAGATTGTGCAACTCCCGGATACCGTAGGAGTGCTTTGGGTGTGCCAAACGTCACAACGTAACTGGGTGGCTATAAAGGTGCACTACGGGTATCTCCGAAAGTGTCTGTTGGGTTGGCACGAATCGAGACTGGGATTTGTCACTCTGTGTAACGGAGAGGTATCTCTGGGCCCACTCGGTAGGACATCATCATAATGTGCACAATGTGACCAAGGAGTTGATCACGGGATGATGTGTTATGGAACGAGTAAAGAGACTTGCCGGTAACGAGATTGAACAAGGTATCGGGATACCGACGATCGAATCTCGGGCAAGTATCGTACCGATAGACAAAGGGAATTGTATACGGGATTGATTGAATCCTTGACATCGTGGTTCATCTGATGAGATCATCATGGAGCATGTGGGAACCAAGATGGGTATCCATATCCCGCTGTTGGTTATTGACCGGAGAGTTGTCTCGGCCATGTCTGCATGACTGCCGAACCCGTAGGGTCTACACACTTAAGGTTCGATGACGCTAGGGCTTATAGGGAAAGTATGTACGCGGTTACCGAATGTTGTTCGGAGTCCCGGATGAGATCCCGGACGTCACGAGGAGTTTCGGAATGGTCCGGAGGTAAAGATTGATATATAGGAAGTATGGTTTTGGCCACTGGAAGTGTTCCGGGCATCACCGGTAGTGTACCGGGACCACCGGAGGGGTCCGGGGGTCCACCGGGAGGGGCCACCGGCCCCGGAGGCCTACATGGGCCAATAGTGGGAAGGGACCAGCCCCTAGGTGGGCTGGGGCACCTCCCACTAAATCCCAAGGCGCCTCAAAGAGGGGAGGGGGGCAAACCCTAGGGCAGATGGGCCCTAAGGCCCACCCCAGGTGCGCCTCCCCCTCTCCCCCTTGTGGCCGCCACCCTAGATGGGATCAGGGGCTGCCGCACCCCTTGGGGTGGGAACCCTAGAGGGGGCGCAGCCTCCTCCCCTCCCCCTATATATACTTGAGGTATGGGGGCTGCCCAACACACGATTTGATCTCTCTCTTGGCGCAGCCCTACCCCTCTCCCTCCTCGTCTCTCGTAGTGCTTGGCGAAGCCCTGCTGGAGTCCCGCGCTCCTCCACCACCACCACGCCGTCGTGCTGCTGCTGGACGGAGTCTTCCCCAACCTCTCCTTCTCCCCTTGCTGGATCAAGGTGTAGGAGACGTCACCGGGCTGCACGTGTGTTGAACGCAGAGGCGCAGTTGTTCGGTGCTTAGATTGGAATCAACTGCGATCTGAATCGCTACGAGTACGACTCCTTCATCCGCGTTCTTGCAACGCTTCCGCTTAGCGATCTACAAGGGTATTTAGATGCACTCCCCTTCCCCTCATTGCTAGATTACTCCATAGATTGATCTTGGTGATGCGTAGAAAATTTTAAATTTCTGCTACGATCCCCAACAATGGTATCAGAGCTAGGTCTATGCATAGTTTCTATGCACGAGTAGAACACAAGTTGTTGTGGGCATTGATTTTTTTTCAATTTACTTGCCGTTACTAGTCTTATCTTGATTCGGCGGCATCGTGGGATGAAGCGGCCCGGACCGACCTTACACGTATGCTTACGTGAGACTGGTTCCACCGACTGACATGCAGTAGTTGCATAAGGTGGCTAGCGGGTGTCTGTCTCTCCCACTTTAGTCGGATCGGATTCGATGAAAAGGGTCCTTATGAAGGGTCAATAGAAATTGGCATATCACGGTGTGGTTTTGGCGTAGGTAAGAAACGTTCTTGCTAGAAATCTATAGCAGCCACGTAAAAACTTGCAACAGCAATTAGAGGACGTCTAACTTGTTTTTGCAGCATGTGCCATGTGATGTGATATGGCCAAAAGGATGTGATGAATGATATATGTGATGTATGAGATTGATCATGTTCTTGTAATAGGAATCACGACTTGCATGTCGATGAGTATGACAGCCGGCAGGAGCCATAGGAGTTTTCTTAATTTATTTATGACCTGCGTGTCAACATAAACGTCATGTAATTACTTTACTTTATTGCTAAAGATTTAGCCATAGTAGTAGAAGTAATATATGACGAGACAACTTCAAGAAGACACGATGATGGAGATCATGATGATGGAGATCATGGTGTCATGCCGGTGACAACGATGATCATGGAGCCCCGAAGATGGAGATCAAAAGGAGCAAAATGATATTGGCCATATCATGTCACTATTTGATTGCATGTGATGTTTATCATGTTTTACATCTTATTTGCTTAGAATGACGGTAGCTTAAATAAGATGACCCCTCGCGATAATTTCAATAAAGTGTTCCCCCTAACTGTGCACCGTTGCTAAGGTTCGTTGTTTCGAAGCACCACGTGATGATCGGGTGTGATAGATTCTAACGTTCGAATACAACGGGTGTAAGCCAGATTTACACACGCAATACACTTAGGTTGACTTGACGAGCCTAGCATGTACAAACATGGCCTCGGAACACGGAAGACCGAAAGGTCGAGCATGAGTCGTATAGAAGATACGATCAACATGAAGATGTTCACCGATGTTGACTAGTCCGTCTCACGTGATGATCGGACACGGCCTAGTTGATTCAGATCATGTTTCACTTAGATGACTAGAGGGATGTCTATCTGAGTGGGAGTTCATTAAATATTTTGATTAGATGAACTTAATTATCATGAACATAGTCCAAATTGTCTTTGCAAATATGTTGTAGATAAATAGCTCACGTTGTAGCTCCCTGTTTCAATACGATCCTAGAGAAAGACCAAGTTGAAAGATATTGTAAGCAATGATGCGGACTGGGTCCGTAGTCCGAGGAGTGTCCTCACTGCTACACAGAAGGCTTACGTCTTTGATGCACCGCTCGATGTGCAAACCCCTACAACGTCGTCTGTGGATGTTGTGAACACCTGACAGACACATCCCGATGACTACTTGATAGTTTGGTGCACCATACTTTACGGCTTAGAATCGGGATTCCAATGACGTTTTGAACGCCATAAGACATATGAGATGTTCCAAGAGCTGAAATTGGGATTTCAGGCTCATGCCCGTGTTGAGAGGTATGAGACCTCATACAAGTTCTTTTGCCAACAAGATGGAGGAGAATAGCTCAGCTAGTGAGCATGTGCTCAGAATGTCTGGGTGCTACAATCACTTAAATCAAGTGGGAGTTAAACTTCCGAATAAGATAGTGATTGATTGAGTTCTCTAGTCACTATCAGTAAGCTACTAGATCTTCGTGATGAACTATGACATGCAAGGGATGGAGATGATCCCGGAGCTGTTCGTGGTGCTTAAGACCGCAACAAGTAGAAATCAAGAAGGAGCATCAAGTGTTGATGGTTTAACAAGACCACTAGTTTCAAGAAGGGCAAGGGCTAGAAGGGAAACTTCATGAATGGCAAACCAGTTGCCGCTCCAGTGAAGGAACCCAAGGTTGAACCCAAACCCGAGACTAAGTGCTTCTATTGTAAGGGGAAAGGTCATTGGTAGCGGAACTACCCCCAAATGCATGGTAGATAAGAAGGCTGGCAACTTCAACAAAGTATATACGTGTTATTAATGTGCACCTCACTAGTACTCCTGGTAGCACCTGGGTATTGGATACCGGTTCAGTTGCTATTATTGGTGACTTGAAGCAAAAGCTACGGACTAAACGGAGACTGGCTAAGGGCGAGGTGACGATGTGTGTTGGAAGTGTTTCCAAAGTTGATGAGATCACCATCGCACGCTCCATCTGCCTTCGGGATTAGTATTGAACCTAGATAAATGTTATCAGGTGTCTATGTTGAGCATGAATATGATTAGATCATGTTCATTGCAATACGGTTATTCATTTAAGTTAGAGAATAATGGTTATTTTGTTTACCTGAATAATACCTTTCATGGTCATGCACCCTATGTGAATGGTTCATTGAATCTCGGCCGTGGTAATACGCATGTTCACGCCAAAAGATGTAGAGTTAATAATGATAGTACCACTTTCTTGTGGCACTGCCGCTTAGGTCATATTGCGTAAGATGCATGAAGAAACTCCATGTCGATGGATGTTTGGAGTCACTTGATTTTGAATCGCTTGACACATGCGAGCCATGCCTCATGGGCAGGATGACTAAGACCCAGTTTTCAGGTACAATGGAATGGGCAAGTGACTTGTTGGAAATCATACATTCTGATGCATGTGATCCAATGAAAATTGAAGCGTGCGGTGGATATCGCTATTTTCTCATCTTCACTAACGATTTGAGTAGATATAGGTATATTTACTTAATGAAGCACAAGTCTGAAACGTTTGAAAAGTTCAAGCGATTTCAGAGTGAAGTTAAGAACCATCATAACAAGAAGATCAAATTCCTACGATCTGATCGATGAGAATTTCTGAGTTATGAGTTTGGCAATCACTTAAGACGTTGTGGAATTGTTTCACAGTTGAAGCCACCTGGAATACCACAGTTGTAATGGTGTGTCCGGACGTCGTAATCGAACCTTATGAGATATGGTGCGATCTATGATGTCTCTTACCGATCTACCGTTTTCATTTTGAGGTTATGCGTTAGAGACAGCTGCATTCACTTTAGATAGGACACCATCTAAGTCCGTTGAGACGATGTCGTGTGAGCATTGGTTTGGCAAGAAACCAAAGTTGTCGTTTCTTAATGTTTGGGGCTGCGATGCTTAAGGCTTCAGCCGGAGAAGCTCGAACCCAAAGCGGACAAACACATCTTCATAGGATACCCAAAGGTGACAGTTGGGTACACCTTCTATCTCAGATCCGAGGGAAAATTGTTTGTCGCTAAGAACGGGTCCTTTCTCGAGAAGGAGTTTCTCTCGAAAGAATTGAGTGGGAGGAAGATAGAACTTGATGAGTTTGTCGAACCTTTACTTCAACCAGAGAGTGATGCAACGCAGAAAGATGTTTTCTGTGGAGCCTACGTCTGTTGAATAAGAAGTTAATGATAGTGATCATGAAGCTTCGGGTCAAGTTGCTATCGAACCTCGTAGGTCGACAAGGATATGTACTACTCCTGAGTGGTACGGTAATCCTGTCTTAGATATCATGTTGTTAGACAACAATGAACCTACGAGCTATGGAGAAGCGATGGTGGGCCCGTATTTCGACAAATGGTTAGAAGCCATGAAATCGGAGATAGGATCCATGTATCAGAACAAAGTATGGACTTTGGTGGACTTGCCCGATGATCGGCAAGCCATTGAGATAAATGGATCTTTAAGAAGAAGACGGACGTGGGCGGTAATGTTACCGTCTATGAAGCTCGACTTGTGGAAAGAGTCTTTTTACAAGTTCAAGGAGTTGACTACGATGAGAATTTCTCACCCGTAGCAATGCTTAAGTCCGTCGAAATCATGTTAGCACTAGCTGTATTTTTCGATTATGAAATCTGACAGATGGATGTCAAAAACAAGTTTTCTTACCAGTTTTCATAATAAAGAGTTGTATGTGATACAATCAAAGTTTTGTCGACTGCTAAAAGGAATGCTGGCTCCAGCGATCCTTCTATGGACTAGAGAAAGCATCTCGGAGTCAGAATATATGCTTTGATGGAGTGATCAAAGCTTTTAGGTTTATACAATGTTTGCTAGAAACTTGTATTTACAAGAAAGTGAGTGGGAGCACTACAAAATTTTTGATAAGTATATGTGGATGCCATATTTTTTATTTGAAATAATGTAGAATTTCTGGAAATCATAAACGGTTGTTTGAAGAGTGATTTTCAAAGGAAGACCTGGATAAAGCTGCTTACATATTGGGCATCAAGATCTATAGAGATAGATCAAAATGCCTGATGATACTTTCAAAGAATGCACACCTTGACATGTTTTTGAAGGAGTTCATAATAGATCAGTCAAAGAAGGGGTTCTTACCTGAGTTGTAAGGTGTGAAGTTGAGTAAGACTCGAAGATTGACCACGGCAGAAGAAAGAGGAAGGACGAAGGTCGTCCCCTATGCTTTTGTCATAGGCTCTATACGGTATGCCATGCTGAGTACCACACCAAATGTGTGCCTTGCCACATGTCTGGCAAGAGGGTACAAAGGTGATATAGGAATGGATCACCAGATAGCAGTCAAAATTATCCTTAGAGGAATAAGGAAATGTTTCTCGGTTATGGAGGTGATAAAGAGTTCGACGTAAAGAGTTACGTCGATGCAAGCTTGACACCTATCCGGATAGCTTTGAGTAGAGATACCGGATACGTATAATGGAGCAACAATTTGGAATAGCTCCAAGTGGAACGTGGTAGCATCATCTATGATATGACATAAAGTTTTGCGAAATACATAGGGATCTGAATATGGCAGACCCGTTGACTACAACCTCTCTCACAAGCATAACATGATCAAACCCAGAACTCTTGAGTGTTAATCACATAGTGATGTGAACTAGATTAGTGACTCTAGTAAACTCTTTGGATGTTGGTCACATGGCGATGTGACCTGTGAGTGTTAATCACATGGCGATGTGAACTAGATTATTGACTCTAGTGCAAGTGGGAGACTGTTGGAAATATGCCCTAGAGGCAATAATAAATTAGTTATTATTATATTATATTTCATTGTTCATGATAATCGTTTATTATCCATGCTAGAATTGTATTGATAGGAAACTCAGATACATGTGTGGATACATAGATAACACCATGTCCCTAGTAAGCCTCTAGTTGACTAGCTCGTTGATCAATAGATGGTTACGGTTTCCTGATCATGGACATTGGATGTCGTTGATAACGAGATCACATCATTAGGAGAATGATGTGATGGACAAGACCCAATCCCAAGCCTAGCACAAAGATCGTGTAGTTCGTATGCTAAAGCTTTTCTAATGTCAAGTATCATTTCCTTAGACCATGAGATTATGAAACTCCCGGATACCGTAGGAGTGCTTTGGGTGTGCCAAACGTCACAACGTAACTGGGTGGCTATAAAGGTGCACTACGGGTATCTCCGAAAGTGTCTGTTGGGTTGGCACGAATCGAGACTGGGATTTGTCACTCCGTGTAACGGAGAGGTATCTCTGGGCCCACTCGGTAGGACATCATCATAATGTGCACAATGTGACCAAGGAGTTGATCACGGGATGATGTGTTACGAAACGAGTAAAGATACTTGCCGGTAACGAGATTGAACAAGGTATCGGGATACCGACGATCGAATCTTGGGCAAGTATCGTACCGATAGACAAAGGGAATTGTATACGGGATTGATTGAATCCTTGACATCGTGGTTCATCCGATGAGATCACCGTGGAGCATGTGGGAACCAACATGGGTATCCAGATCCCGCTGTTCGTTATTGACCGGAGAGTTGTCTCGGCCATGTCTGCATGACTCCCGAACCCGTAGGGTCTACACACTTAAGGTTCGATGACGCTAGGGTTTATAGGGAAAGTATGTACGCGGTTACCGAATGTTGTTCGGAGTCCCAGATGAGATCCCGGACATCACGAGGAGTTCCAGAATGGTCCGGAGGTAAAGATTGATATATAGGAAGTATGGTTTTGGCCACCGGAAGTGTTCCGGGCATCACCGGTAGTGTACCGGGACCAGCGGAGGGGTCCGGGGGTCCACCGGGAGGGGCCACCGGCCCCGGAGGCCTACATGGGCCAATAGTGGGAAGGGACCAGCCCCTAGGTGGGCTGGGGCGCCTCCCACCAAAGCCCAAGGCGCCTCCAAGAGGGGAGGGGGGCAAACCCTAGGGCAGATGGGCCCTAAGGCCCACCCCAGGTGCGCCTCCCCCTCTCCCCCTTGTGGCCGCCACCCTAGATGGGATCAGGGGCTGCCGCACCCCTTGGGGTGGGAACCCTAGAGGGGGCGCAGCCCCCTCCCCTCCCCGTATATATACTTGAGGTATGGGGGCTGCCCAACACACGATTCGATCTCTCTCTTGGCGCAGCCCTACCCCTCTCCCTCCTCGTCTCTCGTAGTGCTTGGCTCAGCCCTGCTGGAGTCCCGCGCTCCTCCACCACCACCACGCCGTCGTGCTGCTGCTGGATGGAGTCTTCCCCAACCTCTCCTTCTCCCCTTGCTGGATCAAGGCGTAGGAGACGTCACCGGGCTGCACGTGTGTTGAACGCGGAGGCGCCGTTGTTCAGCGCTTAGATCGGAATCAACTGCGATCTGAATCGCTATGAGTACGACTCCTTCATCCGCGTTCTTGCAATGCTTCCGCTTACCGATCTACAAGGGTATGTAGATGCACTCCCCTTCCCCTCGTTGCTAGATTACTCCATAGATTGATCTTGGTGATGCATATAAAATTTTAAATTTCTGCTACGATCCCCAACACGACAAAGGGGAAGCTACTAGTTATAAAGTTCCTTTATCTAGTGGTAAAAGTGGAAATGACATATTTGCCCATGTTGAACCTCCTCTTACTTATGGAGGAACGGTTCCCTCCACTCATCTAAATCATGTGGGTTCTCCTCCTAAGATTGTGAAAAATGAGGATTTTGACTCTTGGTTCTATCACTTTAAACGTCATTTAAATCATGTTAATACTAATCTTTGGGGAATCATTGAGCAAGGTTTCTATCTGCATGACCCAAGCAACTTCACCCCTAGAGAAGTCGCGGATCATCAATTCAACGAGAATGCTCTCTTCATCATCCAAGATGCAATTCCTTCCGAAGATATTGCACATCTTCGACCTTTCACCGTGGCCAAGGAAGCATGGCGCCATTTTGTTTCCCTTTACAAGGGAAGTGCAAGCATTCAATGCTCCAACTATGAAGTGGTGCAAGATGAAGCCGATGAGTTTGCAATGAATGAAGATGAAGAACCTCATGAGCTTTACCGGAGATTAACCACTCCCGCGGTCTCACTCCGAGATCATGGGAGCAAGGATATAGATGACAATTGGATCAAGCACAAGTTCCTTAAGGCCACAATGCCTTACCACAAGGCCATGTCCTCCGTCATCCGTCAAAGGCCGGACTTCCACACCTTGTCCTCAAGTGAAGTGTTGGATGAGTTTGTGGCTATGAGGATCTTGGACAAGACAGCCGACAATGCGGTGTTGCGTTCTCAAAGAGCAAAGAAGCCCAACCTTGCCTTGAAGGCCAAGGCTAGTGAGGAAGAAGAGGACGAAGAGGAAGAAGAGGAGAGCAACCCCGAAGATACGAAGTATGCTTATCATGAGCACATGGCTCTCGCTTCAAGGCAATTTTGGAGCAAGAATAACACAAGGCCCAACTTCAACAAGAACAACTCAAGTGGCATGAAGGGCAAGCAACATGTGAGGACTTGCTATAATTTTGGCAATGTGAGCCATTTTGTTGCAGAGTGCCCATATGAGAAGAAGGAAGACAATGGTGGCAAGCACATCCGAAAAGACAAGGCCAAGTCCTTCCCCAGCAAGAGCAACTTGATGGGATCTATGGTAGGGTGCGTCGACCGCAAATTAAAATTTCCTACGCACAGAACAACCAAGAACATGCTACAGGAGATGGATCACAGCTCGTTACCACTAGACGCGCAGTGCCGTGCAGCGGAAGAAGAGTTGGGGCAGCGCGTCCGCGTGGATCGTCTCCTCCTCGTCCGATCTCCCTCGTACAACCGGTGGTCGGTTCCCACGTACAGGTTCGCCGGAGCGGCGCAAGTGCACCGCCTCTAACAGTATCCGCACGTGCAGGAGGAACGTCGTGCGGCGGACTGCTAGGTCCGATCACACAACCGACGGCGAGTGGAGGTGTCTATTCGCAACACATGCAAACCCTAGTGACATCGCCGAAGCGATCAACCCATGAGTGTGCCGCACCTCCACTATATATATATAGGCGTCCGTCACGGGCTCAACACTTGGGCCTTGCACGGACCCTAAAGCCCATAAGTCTACTCGGCCACAATCCGAATACAGTTTGGATCACATTTGACCAGTGTCCTCGGATCCGACCTCATAGGTTCCTTCCCTTAAGCGTGCGACCCCTTAGGTTCAAGTCGGCTTGGTCGCAGTTCGGATCACCTCCGAACTGCATGATTGGTAGCGGCCTCTAGCAAGGCATGCCGAACACCAAGCAGACTATGAAGCTGGTTAGCAAACCTGTACATTACACTTCCATTCCTTTTGCCACACGATATATGTTGTCGAGCTCAAGGCGAGTCTGTCATCCTTGTGCTAGCCCGACCTCTTTCTCGTTCCAGTGATGCCGACCGAAAACCCGATTATCTCATAATCCTTGTCGCATGGCCATGCTTATCCTGGTCGGATCACACGAGGGGCCCAGAGTATATCTCTCCTGATCGGAGGGGCAAATCCCATCTTGCTCGACCACGTCTCGCAACATGGTTCTGGACAAACCCGAAACTTACCTTTATAACTACCCAGTTACGGAGTAGCATTTGGTCGGCCCAAAGCAAGTCTGTCACCATCCCGAGTACATGCGTCAGCTCAGGTCTTAGGACATAGAACATATGTTGTACTAGAGACTCACAGATGACATATCACTGCGTCTCATAGTTGGGTCTGTCCGACTTGGACCTTATCTCGACTCGGATCTGACTACATCGAATCCAACCAGATCCTTCCAAGTCCATATTATCCGGTTAGCATCCAATGCACCATGGCTAGTGAGACCAAGCCATCGACCGTGTCATATGCTAGTCTAGTTGGCTGCGCGTCCACACAGCCCTTTCGACTAGGGACCTTTTAGGACAGTCATCATACAATGCATAGTCCCACAAACAAGTCACATACTTGCTGATACACATCATTGATAATGTCCAAGGACTATCTTTATTCATAAACACATAGGAAATATCATCATACATGATTGCCTCTAGGGCATATCTCCAACACAACTTCACCAAGAAGACTCCTCCCAAGGGGTTGGTGGCACAATAAGAGTACAATAAGGATGATGACGATGATGAAGATGGTGAGACGGTTGCCATGGCCTCCGTTGCCATTGCAACAACTCCACGGGTGTCCCTCTTCGACTCACCCAACGAGAACATCACCGCCAAGTGCCTCATGGCCAAAGCCACCAACAATATTACATCGCGATTGCATTGCATACAATAAAACGACAACCATATGGCTCCTGCCAGTTGCCAATAACTTGGTTACAAAACATGATCATCTCATACAATAAAATTCAGCATCATGCCTTGACCATATCACATCACAACATGCCCTGCAAAAACAAGTTAGACGTCCTCTACTTTGTTGTTGCATGTTTTACGTGGCTGCTACGGGCTTAAGTAAGAACCAATCTCACCTACGCATCAAAACCACAACGATAGTTTGTCAAATAGACTCCGTTTTAACCTTCTCAAGGACCGGGCGTAGCCATACTTGGTTCAACTAAAGTTGGAGAGACAGTCGCCCGCAAGCCATCTATGTGCAAAGCACGTCGAGGGAACCGGTCTCGCGTAAGCGTACGCGTAAGGTTGGTCCGGGTCGTCTCGTCCAACAATACCGCCGAACCAAAGTATGACATGCTGGTAGGCAGTATGACTTGTATCGTCCACAACTCACTTGTGTTCTACTCGTGCATATAACATCAACATAAATAACCTAGGCTCGGATGCCACTGTTGGGTTTCGTAGTAATTTCAAAAATTTCCTACGCTCACGCAAGATCATGTGATGCATAGCAACGAGGGGGAGAGTGTTGTCTACGTACCCAACGCAGACCGACTGCGGAAGCGATGACACGACGTAGAGGAAGTAGTCGTACGTCTTCACGATCCAACCGATCAAGCACCGAAACTACGGCACCTCCGAGTTCGAGCACACGTTCAGCTCGATGACGATCCCCGGACTCCGATCCAGCAAAGTGTCGGGGAAGAGTTCCGTCAGCACGACGGCGTGGTGACGATCTTGATGAACTACAGCAGCAGGGCTTCGCCTAAACTCCGCTACAGTATTATCGAGGTATATGGTGGCAGGGGGCACCGCACACGGCTAAGGAATAGATCACGTGGATCAACTTGTGTGTCTAGAGGTGTCCCCTGCCTCCGTATATAAAGGAGGAGAGGAGGGGAGGCTGGCCGGCCAAGGGAGGAGGCGCAGGAGAGTCCTACTCCCTCTGGGAGTAGGATTCCCCCTCCAATCCTAGTCCAACTAGGATTCCTCGGAGGGGAAGGGAGAGAGGGGGGCCGGCCACCTTCTCCTAGTCCTAATAGGACTAGGGGAGGGGGAAGAGGCGCAGCCACCTTGGGCTGCCCCTTTCTCCTTTCCACTAAGGCCCATGAAGGCCCATATGGCTCCCGGGGGGTTCCGGTAACCCTCCCGGTAACCCGGTAAAATCCCGATTTCACCCGGAACACTTCCGATGTCCAAACATAGGTTTCCAATATATCAATCTTTACGTCTCGACCATTTCGAGACTCCTCGTCATGTCCGTGATCACATCCGGGACTCCGAACAACCTTCGGTACATCAAAATGCATAAACTCATAATATAACTGTCATCGTAACCTTAAGCGTGCGGACCCTACGGGTTCGAGAACAATGTAGACATGACCGAGACACGTCTCCGGTCAATAACCAATAGCGGGACCTGGATGCCCATATTGGCTCCTACATATTCTACGAAGATCTTTATCGGTCAGACCGCATAACAACATACGTTGTTCCCTTTGTCATCGGTATGTTACTTGCCCGAGATTCGATCGTCGATATCCAATACCTAGTTCAATCTCGTTACCGGCAAGTCTCTTTACTCGTTCTGTAATACATCATCTCACAACTAACATATTAGTTGCTATGCTTGCAAGGCTTATGTGATGTGTATTACCGAGAGGGCCCAGAGATACCTCTCCGACAATCGGAGTGACAAATCCTAATCTCGAAATACGCCAACCCAACATCTACCTTTGGAGACACCTGTAATGCTCCTTTATAATCACTCAGTTACGTTGTGACGTTTGGTAGCACCCAAAGTGTTCCTCAGGCAAACGGGAGTTGCATAATCTCATAGTCATAGGAACATGTATAAGTCATGAAGAAAGCAGTAGCAACATACTAAACGATCGTGTGCTAAGCTAATGGAATGGGTCATGTCAATCAGATCATTCAACTAATGATGTGACCTCGTTAATCAAATAACAACTCATTGTTCATGGTTAGGAAACATAACCATCTTTGATTAACGAGCTAGTCAAGTAGAGGCATACTAGTGACACTTTGTTTGTCTATGTATTCACACATGTATTATGTTTCCGGTTAATACAATTCTAGCATGAATAATAAACATTTATCATGATTATAAGGAAATAAATAATAACTTTATTATTGCCTCTAGGGCATATTTCCTTCACAAGCATCAATATTCCGCACCTTACACCCCTCAACAAAATGGTGTAGTAGAGAGGAAGAACCGGGCGTTGATGGATGCGACAAGGACCATGATGGCGGAGTTCAAGTCTCCATACAACTTTTGGGCCGAAGCCATCAACACCGCGTGTCATGCATCCAATCGGCTCTATCTACACAAAGGCTTGAACAAAACTCCATATGAGATACTCACCGGTAACAAGCCCAACCTCAAGTACTTTCGGGTGTTCAGGTGTAAGTGTTTCATGAGACTTATTGAGATGATGTCTAACATGGGGTTTAATGAGAATAACGGCTCCCATGTGGAGCAAAGTGGTACTTGTGATGTAGGTGATTAAATTCCTCCCCAAGCCATTAGAAGAATGGGTGTTGGTTTTATCCTAGCCATTGAGGAACGCCTTGTGGCTGAAGGAGAAGGACAATGTTCCACTCAAGTGGAACCATCACCAACCCAAGACCCACACGCTTCCGAAGAACAAAGTGAAGGCCCTCAACCTCATGAACAAGATCAAGGGAAAGATCAACCTCAAGATGGTGTTGAACCACCAAGTGATGCCCAAGATCAAGTTCTCACCTCAGAGCAAGTTCAAGATCAAGAAAAAGCTCAAGACGACGCTCAAGATGATCAAGTTACTGCTCCTCAACTCACTCTCGAGGAGGAATTGGAGTGTCGTGCCGCCAAGATTGCATCCAAGCTTACTACCAAGGGTCATCTCATAACGAATGTGCTTGGAAGCATTAGAAAGGGGTAAGCACTCGTAGACAATTAGCAAACTATTGTGAACATCACGCGTTTGTTTCTTGTGTTGAACCCAAAAGGTCTATGAGACGCTCGAGGATCCCGATTGGCTAAATGCCATGCATGAAGAACAACTCAACAACTTCGAGCACAACAAGGTGTGGAGACTGGTGCCAAGGCCAATGGGAAACCATAATGTCATTGGAACCAAGTGGATATTCAAGAACAAGCAAGATGCTCATGGGATTATCATTCGTAACAAGGCTCGGTTGGTAGCACAAGGCTACTCCCAAGTCAAGGGTATCGACTACGGTGAAACCTTTGCTCCTGTTGCCCGCCTTGAATCCATTCGTTTATTGATTGCTTATGCTTCTCATCATAACTTTATGTTGCAAAAAATGGATGTGACAAGTGCTTTTCTTGATGGTCCTATTAATGAGTTGGTGTATGTCAAACAACCCCTGGGGTTCGAGGATCCCTATTTTCCTGATCATGTGTACCAACTCGATAAGGCGCTATATGGCCTTAAACAAGCCCCACGTGCGTGGTATGAGCATCTTACCGAGTGGTTGCAAGATTGTGGGTTTGAAATTGGGAAAATCGAACCCACTCTTTTTACCAAGAAGGTCAAAGGGGAGTTGTTTGTATGCCAACTATATGTTGATGATATTATCTTTGGCTCCCCTACCAAAGCTTTCAATGAGGAGTCTGCTGCTCTCATGACCTCAAAGTTCAAGATGTCCATGATGGGAGAGTTGAAGTTCTTTCTCAGGTTCGAAATCAAGAAAAGAAGAGAAGGAACCTTCATCAACCAAGCCAAATACACTCAATACATGCTCAAGAGATTCAAGCTAAGTGATGTCAAGCAGGTTTCCACTCCAATGCCCGTCAAATGCCAACTTGACATAGATCCCAATGGTAAAGCAGTCGATCAAAAGGTATATCACTCCATGATTGGCTCCTTGCTTTACCTTTGTGCATCTAGATCGGATATCATGTTGAGTGTGGGAATTTGTGCATGGTTTCAAGCCGCACCTAAGGAAAGCCACTTTGTCGCGGTCAAGCGAATCTTTTGATATTTGGCTCATACCCCAAACTTTGGCTTATGGTACCCAAGAGGAGCAAACTTCAACCTTGTAGGCTATTCAGACTCAGATTGGGCGGGAGACAAAGTGGATAGGAAGTCAACTTCCGGAGGGTGCCAATTCCTTGGTTGCTCTTTGGTGAGTTGTTCTTCTAAGCAGCAAAGTTGTGTGTCTCTCTCGTCCATCGAAGTAGAGTATGTGGCCGCCGGTAGCTGTCATGCACAACTTCTATGGATGAGGCAAATTTTAAACGATTACGGTGTCATTTGTGACAAAGTGCCTCTTTGGTGTGACAATGAAAGTGCTAGCAAGATTTCTCTCAACCCGATGCAACACTTCAAGACGAAGCATATTGAGATTCGGTATCACTTCATCCGGGATCATATAAGGCGAGGGGAGATCGAGCTCAACTATGTCAACACTCATGATAACCTTGCAGATATCTTCATGAAGCCCTTGGATGAAGCAAGATTTTGCGAGTTAAGGCATGAGCTAAATATCATTGATTCGAGCAATGTGGCTTGAACCCTTGCACACCCCACCATACTCATCTTGATATCTTGTTTAGGTGTAGGCATGGACATAGGGGGAGTGTTGTTCTCTCAATGAACTCTGCCTCCCCCCTTATGCATAAATTGATCAACTCTTTAACATTAGCCATTTTTATGGTACTTGTGCTTAAATACGAGTTTTGGTCATGGGCCCAAGGATAATTCTTCGCGGTGCCATACCAATTGACTCAAACATAGGTGGCTCCGGCCACCGCCCTCTCTTTGGAGAGGTTGTGTCTTGTGTTTGGTCCTTGTTGTCTTTTGCCTTTCTTTTCTTCGAGCCGAGTTTGTGTTTGAGTTGCCTCTTGTGTTAGCTTCTTTTGTGTGTTTGGTTGCTTGAAGGTTGCATTGCAAAGGCCATTTTCCTCTCTTATTTGTGAAACTTGCACTTTCTGGGGTTACGGTACTACCGTGGCAAGCCACGGTACTACCACAGGAGGTGGGCTGCTCTGTGCATAAACAGCTGCATCCTAGGCACGGTACTACCGCTTCCAGCACGGCAGCAATTTTTTACTACCGCTGGAAGAGCGGTACTACCGCCCAGCGAGCGGTACTTTCGCCCGGGCGGTACTATCGTGAGGACCCGCGGTACTACCGCTGTCGCTGTCAAAACCAGCGGATCTCGGGTAGGGGGTCCCGAACTATGCGTCTAAGGCGGATGGTAACAGGAGGCAGGGGACACGATGTTTTATCCAGGGTCGGGCCCTCTTGATGGAGGTAAGACCCTACGTCCTGCTTGATTATTCTTGATAATATGAGTAGTACAAGAGTTGATCTACCACGAGATCGGAGAGGCTAAACCCTAGAAGCTAGCCTATGGTATGATTGTATGTTGTCCTACGGACTAAAACCCTCCGGTTTATATAGACACCGGAGGGGGCTAGGGTTACACAAGGTCGGTTACAAAGGAGGAGATATCCATATCCATATTGCCTAGCTTGCCTTCCACGCCAAGTAGAGTCCCACCCGGACACGGGACGAAGTCTTCAATCTGGTATCTTCATAATCCAACAGTCCGACCAAAGGATATAGTCCGGCTGTCCGGAGACCCCGTAATCCAGGACTCCCTCAGTAGCCCCTGAACCAGGCTTCAATGACGATGAGTCCGGCGCGCAGTGTTGTCTTCGGCATTGCAAGGCGGGTTCCTCCTCCGAATACACCACGGAAGAATTTGAATACAAGGATAGTGTCCGACCCTGCAAAATAAGTTCCACATACCACCGTAGAGAGAATAATATTACCACAAATCTCATCTGCTGACACGTTTTGGCAGCATGACATCATGCCACGGCCCGGTACTTATTCGAACTGTTTTTCCTTAACCAGCCCCGCACATAACGCGAGGCGGTTTCTTGACATGTCTTGTCAAAGGAGAGATCGTGTTCCCCTTATTACGGGATTCTCATCAATACGGACGTGGGTAACCCAACCGCGCCATCAATTACGGTGCTTGGGGGATAAGCTAGTTTTACCAGGCTAGTGGGGGCGCATAGTTTAGTCCGCCCTTATAAAGGGATAAGATCTCACCTTTTTATAACCACGCCTTCTTCCTCCTTGCTCATCCATTCTCGCGCACTCAAGCTCTAGCGCCCAAGTCCGCATCCTCCTCCTCAACTCTCTCCAAAACATGTCCGAAGCTGGAGGCTAGTGGATGGCCTCCTCCGTCACGGAGGGGCATATCAAAAAGTTGCACGGAGCCGAATACTTAGCCACGGACATCGCGCACCGGCTGCCAGCCGCGGGGCAGGTCATCCCTACCCCAGAACCTCATGTGAGGGTGGTCTTCCTCCCCCACTTTGTCCGCGGACTAGGGTTTCCCCTCCATCCATTTGTCCGCGGCCTCATGTTCTATTATGGGCTGGACATTCACGATCTGGCCCCAAACTTCATCCTCAACATCTCGGCGTTCATCATCGTGTGCGAGGCTTTCCTCCGCATCCGGCCCCACTTCAGCCTATGGCTGAAGACCTTCAATATCAAGCCGAAGGTTGTAGGCGGCCAACAAGCGGAACGCGGCGGAGCCATGGTGGGAAAAAAGCCCAACGTTGCATGGCTCGAGGGCTCCTTCGTGGAGACCGTAAAGGGGTGGCAGTCGGGGTGGTTCTACATCACCGAGCCGCGCGACACCAACTGGGTGGCGGCCCCCCGAGTTTCGATCCGGAATCCCCACGTGGCTCACTTCCTGGAAGGGGAAGGGCCTGTCCTGGGGTTCATCGGTGGAGCTGGACAGACTCTAGAAATGTATCCAGAACATGACAAGCAAGAAACTTAAGCTTGTCAACATAGTCCAAGTCATGCTCTTCTGCCGGATCCTCCCGTGTCAGCAACGAGATTTCAACTTATGGGAGTTCGACCCGGCCCGGCACCAGACTCTAAGTGAGCTCTTCGACACGACGCACAAAGACGTCTGGAGGGTGTTGTTCAAGGGCGCCGAGGTTTCTCCCTCTCTCACCGAGGACCGCGGGCTAAGCGCGAAGCGCCCTGCGAATCCGGTAAGTTCTGTACATTTGGTAGGATATTTATTTCCCATAGCTTAACCAAGTGTAGGGTCTGAGCTCTCATGCCTTTAACAGGACTGGGTGGAGGCATCGGAGCAGATCGACTGTCCGGCCCCCCTGCCCGAAGACACCGCGGACGCTCTCCTGACGGAGATGCTGACTCCGGCTCCTTATAAGGTGCCGGAGAAGACCAAGAAGAAGGCCAAGGGAACCCGAAAGAGTTCCCGGCACTAGGTGGTATCGGACTCATCATCCGATAACTCCGCGACGCACTCCTCCCATGAAGACGAGGAGGAAGATGAAGACGCTCCCCCTCCAGCCGAGGAAGACAAGAAAAGGAAGGCCGCCCCGACCGGGGAGGCCGAAGGGTCCAAGAAGGGAAGGACTCTTCTTCCGGACTGTTCCACCACCGCCGCCGAAGGCGAAGACGAGTGGCTGCTCAGGGCCAAGCCCCTGGCGAAGTCGTAAGCATTCGGATACCAGAGTAACTCATAGCATACCTTTGTCGCACTGCTCCTCCTAACGCCGAATATGATTATGCAGACCACCCAAGGCCCCTATTGACGTATCCTCGTCGGACGGCTCCTTGGATTCGTCGGATATGGATAGCGATCCACTTCCGACCGCCTCCTCCCCTTGCCCTATGGACAATGTCGAGGTACTGTCTCAAGGGGCACCGAGCCAGGGGGAGACAGTCCCGGAGGCGCCTCAAGGCAACCTTTCAAACTCCAGGAGCAAAGGGAGCAAGGCTCCCGGGGGCTCCAAGTTCGGCTCTCAGCCGAACTCCACGCCGGAACCTCCCGTGGCTCCGGACTCGGGCAGGCGGCCCCTTCCAAAAGGGGTAAGACGCCCGTGCCGGTGACCTCTGTCCATCCAGAGGCACCGGACAGCCTGCTGGGAGCGCTTCACAGCGCTTCCATTGACGAAGAGCACCGCACTATTATGAGTGCGGTGATCAAGAAGGTTCAGTCCGCCAAGAGCGGACTGACTGAAGCCTATGCCAGCCTTCTAACGGGATTTGAGGTAAGTATTTAAAATATAGGAAAAATATTACCGCATAGACAGTAGCCCCTGATGCTCTGTTTGGTGTTCACAAAGAAAAGCCAAATAGAGGATCAAATAATATCTGCAGGAGTCTAATACAAGTATGTCTGTATGCGTATGCAGGCTTCGCTGCTGACCTCTGCCGCAATGACTGCGGAGGTCGCCGCACTGAAGCAGGACCTCGAGGGGTCCGAGAAAGAGCTCGGCCTTGCTAAGAGGCAGCTCGAGGAGAACAAAGGTGAGTAATACCTTGTCTATATATATATACAAAAAATATGCGATTGCAAAATGACAGGATCATCATGAATTTGCCAGGGGCCACGACCGAAGTGGCGACCCTGAAGCAAGCGTTGTCCGAGGCTGAAAACAAAGCGGCCCAGGAGCGCACCGAGCGGGAAAAGCAAGAGGCACGGGTGGGCGAGGTGCAGCAAGAGCTCCAAGCTCTCATGACAAAGCATGAGGCGTTGGAGCTTGACTCGAAGACGCGAGAGTCTGAGCTTGCCGCGGCCCTTGAGAGCGCAAAGATTGCCAAGGCTGAAGCCCACAAGTCCCTCCAGGAGATTGAGGCGATGAGGAAGATAGCGGCGGGTAAGGCATTCAATATGCAAAGCAAGCATGTGAAAGTAAATTACTTGTTACTTACCCGAGTCCGGAGCTCTCCAGGAGCATTCACAGATTTGCCCCGCAGCGTGTCGGATGCCGCACAATTTTACCAGGCTGAGGAGGGAAGCTCGACGGAGAAGCTATTCTGGTCTCAGTATACTGGGACCGAACACCCGATGCCTATGAGCGACTAGCTGAAGCAACTGGTCGAGCTGCACAAGGCGGCCGAACAGGCCATGAAGAGCTTTATAGTCCGGATGTGGCCTGACGACGCCCTTCCCAACAGCTACTTCGGCCTGGGGAGGTGGCTTGCGGATGCCTGCCCACGGCTGGAAGTCATCAAGAAGTCCGTCTGCATCGAAGGTGCACGCCGGGCTTTCGCCCGTGCGAAGGTGCACTGGGCCAAGATGGACGCCGTGAAGCTGGTGAAGGAGGGGCCGCTGCAGGGCAAGGAGCATCTCCACCCCAAGATGTATTATGAGGGTGTCCTGAAGGGTGCCCGGCTTGTAGTGGACGAGTGTGCGAAAGATGTAATATTTGAATGAACTTGCTCGTGTGATCCTGTATTATGAGAACTTGTTCATATGTGTTATGCAATGCGTGTTTGAATTTAAAATATTACCTTCTGTTCGGCTGTTTATCAAATCTGAGAGATGGCTAGTCGTCGGCTTCTGCCCCCATGCCACGAGTGCTGGGGTGTTTGGGATAAACCTGAGCACTCTTGTTCCCAGTTTTGTGTCCTTCGAGGGAGGTGCTCAGCACAACGAACAAGGCAATCAGACTATAATGCTTTATCACTCTCACTTAGCCGTAGAATTCTATAATTTTAAATTTTGGCGAAGCCCCTAGTATTCGGAAGGCCGAATTCGGGGCGCTATACACGCCTTAAGCCGGACAAAGCCGACTCCTCGCTCTAAGCGGCATAAGTATTTAGGGACTCGAAACCTCTCGAACAGCAACCAGTCTCTCGCCTTATCATGACAATCAGTTTTAGCTTTCTTTACTAAGGTGCTTAGCCCAGCAGAACCGGGGCACAATCGCAGTAGTTGTCCCAGTGCTACCTTAGCCGATAGAGCGGAACGTAAGGTACCAAAACATGGGAGCCGGGCAAACCCAACTATTGACCCAAGACATGATTCGGAGCTGATGCATATAATGCTATAAGTTCGGGGTGCCGCACTGTCGAAAGTGTTCGGACTTCTCACGCTGTATTATGGGGTATGCTTAAGCCCCTAGCATATTGGCTGTACCAGAGTGTACGGGTGCTGGATGTCATGAATGAACATATATATATATATACATAAAAAGGAAGAATGCAATAATAGTCTTAGTGCTATGCATTGTTTATTCAAAAAGGTGCGTTAAAGCAGAATGATACAAGTAGTGCGATAAGCAAAAAGTAGGACTATTTGACATGTCCCCTCCAAGGGCAAGCTGAGGAATGGTATTAAAGCAAGTATTTCACTCGTTATCGTAATCCACCTGGGAGTTCCGTGGTGCGACGTAGCTTTCTGCCTCCTTGGTTGCTGCATCATGTGTTCGGCAATCATGCTGCCGGACAGGGTTTCCAGAGATTAAAGTCCTGAAAGAGAAAAATAACAAAGCAGGAAGCCCCTAGTGCGGTTGAGCCGCGTCTTGGGGCGTGATGTAGTCGTGCCCCCTCCCCACCTGTGCCCATGGTATTTTTAATGTGTAATTATGTACGCATGGCTCGGATTTCGCCGTTTGGCTAGGACCAGGGTGGGGGCCGCATTGCTATGCAAGCTCGGAATGTGCCAGGCGGTCTTGTTGCCGATTACTCCGGGCGCGCTTGAAGGTGTCCGGGTCCTTAATCGCCGAACTAGTGGATTGCCTTAAGAGGCTGCTTTGCGCTTCTGCTGTGAGGGCCGCTGTGTGCTCCTCCATGCCGAGAGAGTGCTCTGTGTTTCCATTAACTGTGATGACCCCTAGAGGTCCTAGCATCTTGAGCTTGAGGTACGCATAATGCGGTACCGCATTGAATCTCGCAAATGCGGTTCGCCCAAGCAGTGCATGATAGCCGCTTCGGAACGGGACTATATCGAAGATTAACTCTTCGCTTCGAACTTTATCCGGGAATCCGAAGACCACCTCCAGTGTGACTGAGCCTGTGCAATGGGCCTCTACACCTGGTATGACGCCTTTGAAGGTCATTTTGTGGGTTTGATCCTTGAGGAGTCTATACCCATTTTACACACTGTGTCCTGGTAAAGCAGGCTCAAGCTGCTGCCGCCATCCATAAGGACTCGAGTGAGGTGAAATCCATCAATGATTGGGTCTAGGACCAGTGCGGCGAATCCGCCATGGCGGATACTAGTGGGGTGGTCCCTGTGATCGAAGGTGATCGGACAAGAGGACCATGGGTTGAACTTTGGGGCGATTGGCTCCAACGCATATACGTCCCTTAGTGCACGCTTCCGCTCCCTCTTGGGGATGTGGGTTGCGTATATCATGTTCACTGTCCGCACTTGTGGGGGGAACCTCTTCTGTCCTCCAGTGTTCGGCTGCCGGGGCTCCTCCTCGTCATCGCTATGTGACCCCTTATCTTTGTTTTCGGCATTTAACTTGCCAGCCTGCTTGAACACCCAACAATCCCTGTTGGTGTGGTTGGCTGGCTTGTCGGGGGTGCCGTGTATTTGACACGGGCGGTCGAGTATACGGTCCAAACTGGACGGGCCCGGAGTGCTTCTTTTGAATGGCTTTTTCCGCTGACCGGGTTTAGAGCCTTTGAATCCGGCATTGACTGCCGTATCCTCAGTATTGTCGCTATTAATGCGACGCTTGTGTTTGTTATGACGTGACCTGCCATTGCCATCCTTGGTATCCGAAGTACCATGGTTCTTTGATATGTTATTGCTGCGAGCTAGCCAGCTGTCTTCTCCCGCACAAAAGCGGGTCATGAGTGTCGTGAGGGCTGCCATAGATTTTGGCTTTTCCTGGCCAAGGTGCCGGGCGAGCCACTCGTCGCGGATATTGTGCTTAAAAGCTGCTAGGGCCTCTGCATCTGGACAATCGACGATTTGATTTTTCTTTGTTAGGAACCGTGTCCAGAATTGCCTGGCCGATTCCTCCGGCTGCTGAATTATGTGGCTCAAATCATCGGCATCTGGCGGCCGCACATAAGTGCCCTGGAAGTTGTCGAGGAATGCGGCTTCCAGATCTTCCCAACAGCCAATGGACTCTGCTGGCAAGCTGTTGAGCCAATGCCGAGCTGGTCCTTTGAGCTTGAGTGGGAGGTATTTGATGGTGTGTAGATCATCACCGTGGGCCATGTGGATGTGCAGGAGGAAATCCTCGATCCATACTGCAGGATCTGTGGTGCCGTCGTATGATTCTATATTTACGGGTTTGAAACCCTCTGGGATTTGATGATCCATTACTTCTTCTATGAAGCACAGGGGGTGTGCGGCGCCTCTGTACTGGGCTATATCGCGACGCAGCTCAAATGAGTCTTGCCCGCTGTGTTCGGCCTGACCGGACTTACTTTTACTGTATCCGGCGTGACGATTATCGTCTCGCATAGTGGCGCGCCCTCATGATCTGTAGATCGATCTTGCATGTTTTGCTTTGTCCTCCAATATGTCTCGTAGGTCTGGCGTATTTCCCCATGCCTTGACATTTTTATTTGAGTGGCGCCGGAGTGCGGGCTGAGCTTTTGGCTGGAATGCCTCTCTGTCGCGGCCACGAGGTGGCCGGTCAGCCGCATCATATGCCGGAGATGTAGGTTTGAGTGCTTCCTCCTCCAGTCGGGGTAGCAGCCTACGCTTTGGGTAACTCTTGGAGGGGCGTTCGAGTTTATATTCCTCGGCCGCAAGGACTTCAGTCCATCTGTCAGCTAGCAAATCTTGATCAGCTTGAAGCTGTTGCTGCTTTTTCTTAAGGCTATTTGCCGTGGCTATAAGCCGGCGCTTGAAGCGCTCTTGTTCAACGGGATCCTCAGGCATGACGAATTCATCATCGTCGAGGCTTGCCTCGTCTTCGGAGGAAGGCATGTAATTATCGTCCTCCGCCTCTCCATCTGCCACTCTCTCGGGAGGGCTGGCGTCTCCATCCTCCTCCTCCTGCCCTAAATCTTGCTGGAGGGGATTGTTGTCGTCTTCGGCACTGTCCGGAGTGGTATTATCTCATGTGCCGGTGTCACCGCTTTTGCTTTGGCGAGACTTAGAGCGGTGCCGCTGACGTCGGTGCTTGGGTTGCTTCTTGGAGGAATCATCCTCCGCTGTCTCGTCGCCATTGCCTTCTATGGGTGTGTCCAACATATATATATATATCATATGATGAGGTGGCTGTCCAGTGCCCTGTGGGCAGTGGTTCCTCTTCGCCTCCCGCATCGTCGTCCATATCGTTGAAGTCTTCGGAGTCAAAGTCGAGCATGTCGGTTAAGTCGTCGACAGTGAATACTAAGTGGGTGGTGGGTGGGCGGCGAATTTCCTCGTCATCCGCATCCCAATCCTGCCGGACATAGTCCGGCCAGGACTCTCCTGACAAGGAGAGAGACCTTAATGAGTTCAGTATGTCGCCGAAGGGCGAGTGCTGAAAGATATCCGCGGAGGTAAAATCCATGATCGGCGCCCAATCGGATTCGATAGGCACGGGCGCAGGAGGTTCGGAGTCCGTGGCCGGGGAGGAATCCGGTAGTTCGGCGTCACGGCTCCCGGTAAGGTCGATACTCGGCTCGATCTCCGCTGAGGATACGGCATCCGTGTCGGGGTCTATCCACCCGTCCATGGATGGCGCAATTGGTTCCGAATTGAGGGTCGGAGCGATTGCTGGCGCGATCTCCTCAACACTGTCCGATGGTAGAGCTAAATCATGCTCATCGTGACCGTGTGGCACTCAAGGCAGGGGCTCGAATCCGTCGAAGATCAAGTCCCTGCAAATATCGTCCGTGTAGTTTAGGCTTACAAACCTGACCTGGTGGCCTGGGGCGTAACTCTCGATCAGCTCCAGATGGCCAACCGAGTTGGCCCACAGTGCGAAGCTGCCGAATACAAAAATCTGTCTGGGGAGAAAAGTCTCACCCTGGACTGCATCGCTATCGATGATCGAAGGAGCCATCAAGCCTAACGGCGACAACAAAGAGGAACTCTCAATGAAAGCACCAATGTCGGTGTCAAAACCGGCCTATCTCGGGTAGGGGGTCCCGAACTGTGCGTCTAAGGCGGATGGTAACAGGAGGCAGGGGACATGATGTTTTACCTAGGGCCGGGCCCTCTTGATGGAGGTAAAACCCTATGTCCTGCTTGATTATTCTTGATAATATGAGTAGTACAAGAGTTGATCTACCACGAGATCGGAGAGGCTAAACCCTAGAAGCTAGCCTATGGTATGATTGTATGTTGTCCTACGGACTAAAACCGTCCGGTTTATATAGACACCGGAGGGGGCTAGGGTTACACAAGGTTGGTTACAAAGGAGGAGATATCCATATCCGTATTTCCTAGCTTGCCTTCCACGCCAAGTAGAGTCCCACCCAGACACGGGACGAAGTTTCAATCTGGTATCTTTATAATCCAACAGTCCGTCCAAAGGATATAGTCCGGCTGTCTGGAGACCCCCTAATCCAGGACTCCCTCAACCGCGCCATCACGGTCGGGTGGGGGTTAAGAGCGGGACAGGGGGGGTCTAACTCCCCCATACCCATTCATCTCTTTTCCCCACCACATCCCTCTCTCCTGCCCAAGAATGGCGCCGGAGGACCTTGCCGAATCTCCGTATCTGGCCACTCTCCTCGCATTTCGACCGGTGGGATCATTCCCTACCTTGCCCTCTTGCCATGGACCCCAGTATTTCCCCAAGTCCTTCCCTTTTTGTTCCGTTCTTGAGCTTCTAGGTCTTGGGGAGATGCATGTATAGTTCATGTGATTTTTGGCTAAATCTTTGCAAGATGGGATTGTAGGAGATTGCTAGTGCAGTAGACATGATTTTTGGAGTGATACAACAGTATAGTTTAATCAATGGTAGTACCGATCTAGTGTTGCGATTGTTTCCAGATCCGGATCCATATCCAGATCCGCTATTCATGTGGCTGTCAAATCTGTGCGGTACTACCAATCCTCCTAGAGCGGTACTACCGCACCCTCACCCATGAACTGACCTCGGCGTGGTACTACCACTTCCAGAAGCGATACTATCGCCCGGGGCGCAGAAGTAAAAAATTACTTCCGCTCCAGGCGAGGTACTACGGTGCCACTCCGGCACAGTACTACCGCGGCTGGAGCCGCTGTAAATTTTTAGTTCCGTAAGCCTGTCCGGTACTATCGTAGAATTGCAAACTTTGCTGTTTTGTCCATCTGAATCTCGTGTTTTCTTGTTTCATTTGGTTTTGGCCCTCGTCTTTGCAATAATCCTTCTCGGTTTCTCTCGTGTTTGCGTTGTGTGTCATAGGTGGTGGCTCCGGTTCCAATGTGCGTCGTTCGAATCCCAGCCGTGACACGGGCTCGAAGCGCCTGCGCAACCCAGAGGAGGTTCCAGAGGGCTCCAGTGCCCCCCAACGCAGGACCAAGTCAACTGCCACCAAGACCAAGGAGCCAACAATGGGCATGGATGAGATTCCTCGAGCCGAGTTTATCACTTGCAGGAGGATCAACCCCTATGTGAAGCCCTGTGAGAATTTCAAAGGGAATGAGTTGTTTTGGACCAAGCAACATAACCTTATCTTCCTGGATGTGATCAAGGACAAGCAGAAAATCTACGTCGACGTGCACTGGATTGACATGGTTCACATGAGGAAGGATAATCACCGGGAATATTTTGGTGAGGCTTTGGACCTAGTGGAGCAATTTGGCATTGAGGACTTGTTCACGTTTCACTTGGACTATGACCCAAAGATTGTGGCTCATTTCTTTGCGTTGGTCCACTTCCATCCTGATGAGGAACGGACCATGATGTGGATGACCAATGGGCACAGGATGACTGCTAAGTGGAAGGAGTTCATGGCGCTGCTGCATGTTCGCGATGAGGGGCTCAAATTGTCCATTGGTGTCCGCCCTCATGCCAACCCCGAGTCGGCCAGCAAGGACAAGCTTCAGCCGTACCTTGTTGAGAAGAAGCTTGGCACAGACAAGAAGACCTGGGTGCTAAATCCATTCCTTGACATCATGCACCGGATCTTCCGCAACTCCCTCTTTCCGCGCATTGGTGACAAGGATAAGGTGCATGCTTATCTTGTGGACATGATGCTCATCCGTGAGAAGGCGCGTCTCCATGAGACGGAACCACCTGATGTCTCACATATCATGTGGTGTGAGCTGCAGTTTGCCGTGCTCAACCGTAAGGTGCCCATCTATGGACCCTACCTGCATCTCTTGATCTCAAAGACTTGGGAGCAGCTCTATCCCAATGAATAGTTTGAAGCCCCCAACTGGATTCGTCATGAGCCTATTAAGCTGCTCATCAAGAACAAGTGGGCTGACACCACTACCCGGGCTGAGGCAGAGGCTGCTAGGATGGATGTGGATGAGGATGAGCTCGAGGAGGAGGAGGCGGATGAGGACAGTTCTGATGGATACACTGCTCCATCGTCTGAGCCCACTTGGGCTAAGAAGCTAAAGAAGAAGATGAAGGCTATGTTCTGCATGTAGGCCAAGGGACAGTACAAGTCCCATGTTGCTCAGAAGGAGAGTCGCCGGCGCGACAAGAGGATCTTGAGGACGTTTCGCGAGCACGTGTCGAGCAGGTCCGAGAGGGTCATCACTCTTGAGGCTGCCTGAGGGTCATCACTCAAGCAGGGTTACCAGTGGACTAAGTCAGAGGAGGAGCCCATTCCCGCTGCCGAGACCGACAAGGAGCGTGATGAGTGATCACTGCAGCTGAGCTACCACCTGTATCGTAGGTTTCCTCTCTGCCTTTTTGGTGTCTCGATGCCAAAGGGGGAGAGAGTGTAGGATTTGCGTGTCTTGTGTCGTGTCTTGTTTCACTTTGTCGCTTTGCTTTCGTTTTGTTGAACCTCGTTTGCTTTGGTTTGGTTTGTTCTCGTGAAACCTGGTTCCCTATCATATGGTGTAAGACATATGCACTCTAGCTTATCTTATTATATTTTATGCTTAATACCCCGTGAGCCTATGCTATCTTGTGCCCATTACTTTATGCTCACACTGGTGCCCTTCGGTCCTAAACAAACAGTCTTTAACCCCTTTCCGCGACGGCATTTGGAACCGTCGCCAAGTGAGTGTGGGTGATAGGGGGGTCCTTCCTACACGACCTAGAAATCGTCGGGGATAGGCCCTCCTGGGACACAGGCTAGGGCCGTGTGCGATCGGGCGAGGCATCGAAACCCAATCATTTCCGTAGGTATGTACATCCCACATGGCAATCCGAGAAAATCATTTCCGTAGGTATGTACATCCCACATGGTGAATCCCAGAAAAACATTTCCGTTCGTATGTATATCACACACAGTCAGTCCAAGGAATATGTTTCCGTTCTTATGTACATCCCACACAGTCAATCCAGGGAAAATGTTTCCGCTCGTACATACATCTCACACAGTTTTATTTGTAGGCTCATGTGTGAAAGGTGTAACTATCACACATGGTCTGCCTTAGTTAATTGTTTGCTTTTATCAACTATATCACACAGGATTTGATGAAGAAAACTATGTGGCATTGTGCTATCCATCGCAAGCGTTTTTACTGCTAGAACCGTTTACAAAGGTCCATGAAACATTTAGCAGGTTTATTAGTTTACAATTAATAATTCCAATATTGCGCAAATTCACATTTCATATCGAACAGTTGTTTGCCAATTTCATATCAGGCACATAAATATATTATAACATCACAGTACGGTAGCTACATGAAAACAACACGGTACAACATATAGCTACTTCAACTTCATAAAAACAATATATTCATTTCCCTAATCGAGATCATCCAAGCTCATCTTATCCACCTCTGCTTTCAGTTCAGTAAGAACCTGTTTTGCACGGGCCAACTGGGAAAGTGCCTCCTCCTTCTCCAACACCATCTTAGCAAAGTCTGATTTTAAATATCTGAGCTCATTCTCCACCTTCAACTTTTTATCCCGCATCTTCAAAAATTCTTCAGCGTTGACAACAGTTTCTTTAAGCCTACATCTGTTCTCTTCCTCATACATGCTCCAGAGCTTCGCTAGGCACATCTTCAAAGACTATGACCACTCTTGATCAACCCACTCCAAGTAAGAACACTTCCGGTCATCCTGTAATATTTAAAACTAGATCAGTAACAATTGTAGGGTAAATGGGTTTATAGCAACATAGAAAATCACCAATGATTATTCTGAAAAACTAAAGAAACATGTTAATTATGACATATCTTATCAAAAAGATCAATGTGAAAATGAAATAATTGGTACTGAGACAACAACCAAATTCTAGAACATCAAAAGCTATAATTAACTACAACGACGCTACAAGTTCTAACTCATGTACAATAAATAACAAATTATACATTTTATGAGGAAGGTAAATATAACTGCAACAACATTGCGACAGTGTTTGGATGACAACAAATTAATACTAACAGGTGTGTACATGCACAATTTTAGTAACATAGAACTAATAGCACTAAGGCCGTCCACTATGTATGCCAAAACTAGGGTAAAGACAACTATTGCTACATCTCGCACCGGTGCCTTGCATTGGCGAGCCGATGTAGCGGAAAAAATGGACTCGGACTCTGGAGCACGTAGTTGCTCCGATGCCCAGTTCCTTCGTGCCATAAAGATTTAGTATTTTACTGCTTGGCTGCTCGGATGTGTGACCAAAGTTGGCTGCACAAACTGCTGAAGCAGTGCCAAATAATTTTCTAATGGCACCGCTGATGAGATGGCAACAATTTAAGATACTAGGTACAAACTGTGACACTATATTAGGATGCGTTTGGTTGAAGGTGTGGTATGAATGGGTTGGGACCGTGACAATGTCTGAATCACATCTAACAAATGATTTGTAACAACGAAAGAGGGTCTAAACTTCTCTGGACATGCCAGAAACTTCCTCCCATTGTCCACAAAATCAAACGCAACTAGCTTCACGCATGGAGATTGATGGTGACAATGAGCAAATAGATCTTCAGCCACCCCGCTCTATTCGTTCCCACTGATGGTCCTAGGGAGCTACAAGAGGAAGAAATGACTCAAATCGACCGCCAGGTAAAAATCATTCATTCCAAGTCATAGCCCGAGAGAGAGAAGAGAGGCATACCCGGGTGGTGAAGGAGTCGTCGCCGGAGGAGGAACCACCGGAGAGGTCTTTGAAGAAGACCATGGCGACCCCGGTGGTAGGATGCGAGATGGAGAGAGCGAGGAAGCGACTATAGCTTAGCAAGGAAGGAAGGAAGGAAGGAGGAAACAGGGGAAATGTGACTTGTGGTCAGGGAGAAAAGGGGGTGGGGAAGGGGGTAGATATTTTGGCGGTATGCCAAAATTTTGGAAATGCGGAGGGAAACTTTGCATGCGGTGCCGCCGGACCATTCACTTTGAACGATCGTGTGCATCGCAAACAATTCTTCTGCTTTACGCACATGGGATGAGTTTGATAATTCAAATTTTTGTGGAAATTTCCCCGTGTACGTCATTGCATAATTTAACATCGCTTGCTAATTTGGGCACACAAAAGAGCGTACAGCAGACATACCACACTTACTTAATCAAGCAATTTTAGTAATTAAACAGAGCCAGTTCACCTAAACATTGCTCTAACAAAAGACCAGCATTAAAAACAAAGCCTAAGTACGCATAATTTTAACAAATCGGCCGCCGTGCCGGCCTATGCATCGCTGGTGTGAGATGAGACGTCGATGACTTGTCCTGGCGACATGCCGCCGTTGGTGGACTCCGCGTCCCCCCTGCTGAAGTCAACCGCGTCCTCGTCCTCGGTGCCACCCTCAAGGTTGTAGTACTCGTAGTAGTGGCTGCGCCAGAGCTCGTGTTGGTACTCCACCGCCGATTCCTTGACGGACAAACTCTTCCCTACCTCGACCTCGGCCTCGCGCAACTCCTCCTCCCGGTGCTCCTCAATCTCTGCCGCCTCTTGCATCTCCAACTCTCGGTCGGCGATCTCATGAGGAAGCAGGTGCTCCATGACCACCGCCGCCTTTTCATACATGGGTTGCATGCTGGAGTGCGAGGTGGCCTAAAATATTTTGACGTGTGCATCCTCGATCTTGGTGTGGATGGCCTCGACCCAGGCCAGGGCGACATCGGCGGCACGGACGGCAGCTCGAGCGCTCTCGGCGTTTGAAGCCGCCGTCGCAGCAGCTGCTGCAGCCATCTCGGCTGCTGCAGCTACCCTTTCGGCTGCCACAGACGCCCTCTTGGCAGAAGAGGCCATGCTCAATGTGAATGCGGTGGCACTCTCGGCGCAGGCAGCGGCGCTCGAGGGTGACGCGTCCATCGTACGGGCCTTCACGAAGCGTTTCCACGGCGCCATCTTTGCAAGAAGGGGGTGCAGTAATGGGGGTAGGGATTCGTGGATTCGGAGGTTGCTGGCACTGGAGCAGATGAGCCGACGAAGCTTAAGGAGGGAGACTTAAATAGACCCAAATATTTTCATCGCAAAGGTTTCTAGAAAACAATTGTGTGTGATGTTGTAGATATTTTTTATTAGCTGTGAAAGACGAATTTGGAGTACAGTGGCAACGGATGGTGTTTTAAATGTATGAGAAATTTTGTAGTACTAATACAACTGCCATGTCAAATTTTGGAAAATTTCAGGGGTCATTTGACCTTTTAAGACATTTAAGTGTTTTTCTAGCCATTTAATGACCGTAATTCAAATTTGAACAACATCTACATGCAACGCCTAACCAAAATGGTTTGAAAAATCATATATGTGTACTAGTGTGCGAGTTAATTCCATGTGTAGTAAATTAGAAGGAATTTTCAAACATATTAATCTCACGACATGGACACATGCATACATATGCATGGAGTGACATGGCATTTTAATTCCAAAAATTAAAAAAATGATCAAAAAAACATGAAACCTTCGTTGATGTAATGTCATGCCACCATGATGATGTGGTAAAAAATTGGCATTTTTGACAAAAGTTTGGACACACACCCATCACAAACCGGAGCAACTCATTAGAAGGCTCATGGTTCCGAGAGGGAACAATGCATGTTTGATGACGAACGGGAAATAGCTTCCTCTTACGTCCTTCAATTTTATTTCTACGTCTAACATGCACTACTACAACTGTAATGTGAATTTTTTGAAAATTTTAGGGGTCATTTGACCTTTTAAAGACATTTAAGTGATTTTCCAGCCATTTAATGACCGTAATTCAAATTTGAACTACATCTACATGAACACCTAACCAAAACGGTTTGAAAAATCATATCTGTGTACTTGTGTGCAAGTTAATTCCACGTGCAATAAATTAGAAAGAATTTTCAAACATATTGGTCTCATGACATGGACACATGCATACGTATGCATGGAGTGACATGGGATTTTAATTCCAAAAAATAAAAAAAAATAAGAAAAACATGAAACCTTGGTTGATTTAATGTCATGCCACCAAGATGACGTGGTAAATAAATTGGCCTGTTTGACAAAAGTTTGGACACACTCCCCTCACAAACCGGAGCAACTCACTAGAAGGTTCGTGGTTCCGAGAGGGAACAATGCATGTTTGATGACGAACGGGAGATAGCTTCCTCTTATGGCCTTCAATTTTTTTCTACGTCTAACGTGCACTAATACAACTGTCATGTGAAAATTTTGAAAATTTCAGGGGTCATTTGACCTTTTAAAGACATTTAAGTGATTTTCTAGCCATTTAATGACTGTAATTCAAATTTGAACTACATATACATGCAACGCCTAACCATAACGGTTTGAAAAATCATATTTTTGTGTACTTGTGTGCGAGTTAATTCCATGTGCAGTAAATTAGAAGGAATTTTCAAACATATTGGTCTCAAGGCATGAGCACACATGCATGGAGTGCCATGGCATTTTAATTCCAAAGAATTTAAAAATGATCGGAGAACATGAAACCTTGCTTGATTTAATGTCATGCCACCAAAATGATGTGGTAAAAAATTGGCTTGTTTGACAAAAGTTTGGACATACACCCCTCACAAACCGGAGCAACTCACTAGAAGGTTCGTGGTTCCGAGAGGGAACAATGCATGTTTGATGACGAGCGGAAGATAGCTTCCTCTTACGGCCTTCAATTTTTTCCATGTTTAATGTGCACTAATACAACTGTCATGTGAAAATTTGGAAAAAATCAGGGGTCATTTGACCTTTTAAAGACATTTAAGTGATTTTCTAACCATTTAATGACCGTAATTCAAATTTGAACTACATATACATGCAACGCCTAACCATAACGGTTTGAACAATCATATTGTTGTATACTTGTGTGCGAGTTAAAAAATCATTAGACGATGTAAATATCTAGTGTTCAAAAAAGAAAATGTAAAGATCTGGCAAGACGACTGGCCCCCACACGATTGGCACTCTATCTTGCGGCTCGAGGTTTGGAAGGTGAGTGGCGGGGATCATTAATCAGACACGGTTCTGCATTGGAAACCATCGATTTTGGATATTATGTTCACACACGGATTTTGCTTCGGGAATCGTGTGTAATTCAAACTACAGTACTCGTAAATTCTGGCGGCCGGCGTGTGTACTGTCCCCGTCGATCTAGATTCCGGCCGCCAATAAATACTACCTTGCTCACGTCGTCCTGCATGCATTCTCATCTACATCCTCCCCTTGCTCGCCCTCTCTCTCTCAAATCTCTGCCATGGCGCCGCTGGTCTGCCCACGCGCCGACGAGGAGTCTCCGCCCCCTGAGGACGCTCACTCGATTAGCAGCGACGAGGACCCCGACGCACCGCCTCATGAGGTTGCGCCGGACCCCCCAAACTTTGGATTGGTTTTAGGGCCAATACAATCTTTGTTTGTGGAAGTCGCTGCCGCCGGCTGAGAAAGCCAGGCAAGTGGCATTCAAGAAGGAGATGGTGGAGGAGGAAGCCAGGTACCAGGCGACCTGTGAAGCCCGTGATGCCACCTGGAAAAAGGAGGCGGCGGAGCTTTGGGGGCGGGTGCGTCGTCGTGCCGGAGGAGGTGTATGAAGACGGGTACTTCACGAGGAAGGTCATAGGCATTGGGTGCCTCGTCGCTTCGTGGATGTGGGACGATAAGCTTCCGTGTGCCACCGATGAGGAGCTTCGGTGGGCGCCCAATGAAATGGCAAGATCGGCTGCGCGCGTCCGCCAGCAAGAGGCAGATCGGTACGTCAAGCGCTGCAAGGCGGAGGAGGCGGAGTACTGCCTCCGCACTGGGAAGACGCCGCGCACCAGGGAGCTGCTGGCGAGGGGCTGCCGGAATACTAGCCCCAGGAGGGATTATTACTTTTAGTATTGTCCATTTTCAATTTTATGCATTGTACCTAGTAGTTAAGTATCATCACGTATATGTGATTATATTATATATATATATTATGTGATGATCTAATGAACAATTAATGTATATATATATTATGAATTCCATTTTCTATCTGTTTTTGTATACTAATTTGAATCTAGCTGTTATCATCCACATATGCAGAATGGAAAGCGTATATACACACATTGAAACAGAACATATAAGAATGGAAAACAGAGTACACACATTGAAACAGAGCAATACTATGATTGCTGTGAATACATAGCTATCCACGTTGAAACGACTTTTCAAAATAAAACGTGATGATACTTAACTACTAGGTATGTGATGAACTAATGAACAATTAATATATATATTATGAATTCCATTTTCTATTTGTTTTTGTATACTAATTTGAATCTAGCTGTTATCATCCACATATACAAAATGGAAAGCGTATACACACATTGAAACATAACTTATAAGAATGGAAAATAGAGTACACACACTGAAACAAAGTAATAAATAGAGCAATACTATGATTGTTGTGAATACATAGCTATCCACGTCGAAAACGCGTCCATGAGACCATGACCAGCAGCCCTTGCCTACGGTAGCTCTTGGCTCTGCCTGAACTCGTGCATGCGTTCGTCCAAGTGGTCGACATGCTCACGGTACATCTGGAGCATGATCTCAAGCTCCAAGTTGGCTATTTCATCAGAGATCACCAGCTTGAGGATGCGACGGCCATGTTCCTCTACTGCGCCCAGGTGGACACCTGGGCCAAGGAGGCGGTCGAGCCTACGGACCAGCGCGTTGGCATCCAACGGGCCGCGGACAAGGTGAACGGTGGCACCAATGCGAATGGCGTGGCGGGCGTCCGGTACAAGTACGACGCGGCCGGCCTCTGGTTCAAGTGCGGTGCTGAGGGCCTCTGCCCACTCCTGGCGAGGAATGGGGGTACTGACCGGATGTGTACCGAGCTGCGACGCCGTGTTGACAGTAGGAAAGCGCCGATGGATCTGCTCTTGCTGTGCGGCGCGCTGCGCCTCTCGCTCTGCGGTGCTCCAACGGTCTCGCCGTGCGGCGAGCCACAGCCTATCGGCACGGACGCGCCTAGCTTGCTCTGCGGCGCGCCATCGATCATGTTGTGCGGCGAGCTGCAGCATGTCGGTGCTGACATGCCTATCTTGATCTGCGACGCTCAAGCGCCATGCGCCAAAGGTCTACTCAACCCTGGTGATGACGCACATCACGACGTTGTCCATCACGTTGCCGGGGAGCACCTCGGCCTCGACGGGCCATGGTGCCTGTCGTTTTCCTCCTCGATGAGGTTGATGGCAGATGCGACGCTTTGGTGGGTTAGCATGCTTGGAAAAGGTGGATGTGCTACAGGCTGCGCTTGTCGCCTCCGTGCGTCGCGCGCCGCCTATGCGCAATATCGCTGGGTGGCAGGAAACAGGTGAGGAAATGGCGGGAAACGGTGGCGTGTTCATAAAACGCCAACAATTAATGGAAACTTACCATATGAACATCAAGCTAGCACAAGAAGGAGACCCTTCGAGAGCACACATCGAGCACACATCGAGAGCACACATCGCACACAGTTTCGAGAGCACATATTCATTACCTTGCCTCCTTGCTTAATGTTAGTTATATTGTTGCAAGATATGCCTCGTCTATAAAATATAGGGGGAGTGTTGATCCTAGTATGTGTTCCGTGCAGTCCAAAGCATCTCTCTAGAGAGCACACATCTAGGGGGAGCCCGTCTATATTTTATACATGTTGAGTTTGCCTATGTTTCATTTTATACCCCTATGTGCAAATCCCGTATTGTCACCAATCCATCAAAAAGGGGGAGATTGTAAGGGCATATTTATCCCTAAGTGGTTCTGGTGATTGATGACAATGCATTTGCGGACTAATCGTGTGCATTGAGCTTTTCAGATATCTCATGATTTTGGCACAAGACGATTTGTTGCCCCTTGGAGTCTAGTGAAGACGGAGTTTTCCCTACGTTTCTTTTCGGTAGATTTGAGTCGTAGGAAAGCCGTACTATTAAGAGGGGGTCCGTGTTGGAATGGTTTGGGTGGAATCATCACGTACACGTCTATTCCTTTCGCACCCCTTTCCTTTGCACCTTTGGAGCAACCACCGTTTATCCGTGTCTCTGCAAAATGAAGGACTCCTAGTGTTTGTTGTGCTGTGGCATGCGGTAGTACTGCTCATGGGAGCAGTAGTACCGTAGTGGCCCGCGGTAGTACTGGCCGAGGTCGCGGTAGTACCGCAGGCCCTTGCGGTAGTACCGCTACCCGGGCGTGGTAGTACCGTGGCCTCTGGCCAGGCACAGTAGCATGAGCAGAAGTAGGGGCGGATGTAATTTTTTACATCCGCGCCCTACGCGGTAGTACCGCTCCCTGTATGCGGTAGTACCATGTCGGAGTTTTGCACAGATCGATACTCAGCGGAAGTAGCCACGGATGTATTTTTATTCGTCCGTGCCTTCCCAGCCCTGACAAACCCTGCCTTGCGGTAGTACAGCAAGGGGGAGTAGTAGTACCGCTTTTTTGCTTCAACGCATCAGGGCTGGTCTAGCTTCTGCCGCACATGCGGTAGTACCGCAGTGCCTCGCGGTAGTACCGCAGGCCCGTGCGGTAGTACCGCATGTCTGGTGCGGTAGTACCGCACGTTGCGGGCTGAGTAAGTGGATAACGGTTGGATTTATCCAATCACTATAAAAGGGGAATCTTCTTCTCCGAGTTGACCACCTCTTCCATCCCTAAGCTCCATTGTTGCTCTAAGCTCCATTTTCGCCCGATCTGTCTCCCTAGCCAATCAAACTTGTTGATTTTCTAGGGATTGGTTGAGAAGGCCCCGATCTACACTTCCACCAAGAGAAATTTGATTCCCCCCACTAATCCCTTGCGGATCTTGTTACTCTTGGGTGCTTGAGCACCCTAGACGGTTGAGGTCATCGCGGAGCCAAATTCCATTGTGGTGAAGCTTCGTGGTGTCGTTGGGAGCCTCCAATTAAGTTGTGGAGATTTTCCCAACCTTGTTTTTAAAGGTCCAATCGCCGCCTCCAAGGGCACCAATAGTGGAATCACGACATCTCGCATTGTGTGAGGGCGTGAGGAGAATACGGTGGCCCTAGTGGCTTCTTGGGGAGCATTGTGCCTCCACACCGCTCCAACGGAGACGTACTTCCTCTCAAACGGAAAGAACTTCGGTAACACATCCTCGACTTCATCGGCTCCACTCTTGGTTATCTCGTACCTTTACTTGTGCAAGCTTATATTGTGTTGCATCCCTTGCTTGCTTGTGTGCTTGTTGTTGTTGTTGTTGTTGCATCATATAGGTTGCTCACCTAGTTGCATATCTAGACAACCTACTTTGATGCAAAGTTTAAATTGGTAAAGAAAAGCTAAAAATTGTTAGTTGCCTATTCACCCCCTCTAGTCAACTATATTGATCCTTTCAGAAGTGATGTCGCTTGAAACTGTGTCGGCATTTCCCCAAAGAGGAAGGGATGATGCAGTACAGCTACGGTAGGTATTTCCCTCAGTTATGAAACCAAGGTATCAATCCAGTAGGAGAACCAAACAACATTATGTTAACGGTACCTGCACACAAAAAACAAATACTTGCAACCCAACGCGTGAGAGGGGTTGTTAAACCCTCCTAGGTAACGGCGCCAGAAATTGGCGAGTTGACGGGACAGTAATTGTGACAGATTGGATAAATAGCTCTCGATAAAAGATGAAATAAAATAAGTAATAAAAAAGTGCAGCAAGGTATTTTTGGGTTTTTGGAATAATAGATCTGAAAATAAAAGCGAATAGAAATAGATCTGAAGGCAAATATGATAAAGAATAGACCCGGGGGGCCATAGATTTCACTGGTGGCTTCTCTCAAGAAGTAGCACACGCTGGGTAAACAAATTACTGTTGGGAAATTGTTAGAAGATCGAATAATTATGACGATATCCAGGGCAATGATCAATATATAGGCATCACGTCCAAGATCAGTACACCGACTCCTGCCTGCATCTACTACTATTACTCCACGCATCGACCGCTATCCAGCATGCATCTAGTGTATTAAGTTCATGGAGAAACAGAGTAATGCAATAAGAACGATGACATGATGTAGACAAGATCTATCTATGTAGATATAGACCTCATCGTTTTATCCTTAATAGCAATGATACATATGTGTCATTTCCCCTTCTGTCACTGGGATTGAGCACCGTAAGATCGAACCCATCACAAAGCACCTCTTCCCATGGCAAGAAAAATCGATCTAGTTGGCCTAACTAAACTGAAGATTCGAAGAAGAAATACGAGGCTATAAGTAATCATGCATATAAGAGATCAAAAGACTCAAATAACTTTCATGGATAAAAACATAGATCTGATCATAAACTCAAAGTTCATCGGATTCCAACAAACACACTGCAAAAAGAGTTACATCAAATAGATCTCCAAGAGACCATTGTATTGAGAATCAAGAGAGAGAGAGGAAGCCATCTAGCCATTAACTACGGAGCCATAGGTCTACAATGACCTACTCACACATCATCGGAGAGGAACCAATGAGGATGATGAACCCCTCTGTGATGGTATCTAGATTGGATCTGTGGTTTCTAGAACTTGCGGTGGCTGGAAGTGTGTTTCGTCGACTCCCCTAGGGTTTTTGGAATATTGGGGTATTTATAGAGCAAAGAGGCGGTGCGGGAGGCCACCGAGGTGGGCACAACCCACCAGGACGCGCCTGGTGCCGTGGTTCTAAGTCTGACAGTAGAATGGGGGGTAGGAATGTAGAGGCAAGATCCTAGCTATGGAGGAGTTGTACACGCGAGTTTTACGAGTTCAGGCCCTTCTCGGAGGAAGTAACAACCCTACGTCTCGGAGCTCGGAGGCGGTCGACTAGATTATATGCGCGTGAGTTACAGGGGTGCGAACCCTTGTCCCTGAGGAGGGGGTGGCTTATATACAGTTCGTCAGACCCCTCCTGTCCTCAGTTACAAAGGTTTTAAGGTACATAAAGGTAGAGACGTTACTGGTAACGCCTGTAATAAAAGTACATAAATGACCATTAAAGCTATGATTTAAATCCCGACCGTTGCAGAGTGAGTGGCTCTTAGTCTTCTGGTAGTCGAGTGGTTGTTCGTATGGTCGAGTGTCTTCAAGGCTGCCGAGTGGAACATGGCTTTATGGTTGAGTGGACGATGATTTTTCTTCGACTGCTTCTGGTTCTTTAAGAGATGTCCTTGGGGAGGGTATCTTGATCAGACCCATGACCCTACCCTAGGTACATAGCTTCATCACCTGGCTCCCCAGGCGCGCCCAGGTGGGTTGTGCCCCCTCGGGCACCCCTTTGGTACTTCTTTGGCCCATCATGAGTCTTCTAGCCTAGGAAAATTCTCCAATTTTTTTTGCTGCGTTTGGACTCCGTTTGGTATTGATTTCCTGTGAAGTAAAAAACGAGCAAAAACAGCAACCCGCACTGGGCACTATGTCAATAGGTTAATCCCAAAAATGATATAAAGTTGCTATAAAATGAATATAAAACATCCAAGAATGATAATATAACAACATGGAACAATAAAAAATTATAGATACGTTGGAGACGTATCAGCATCCCCAAGCCTACGCCACCCTCCGCCGACTCTGATCGCTGCTAGTTGCGCAGCTCCTGGCCGCTGCTCTCTACCTGAGAGGGCGACCCTGTTAGATCAGGGCCCTAACCCTCCCCACTAACCCCCACTGACCTGTGGGCCCAAGGCCATTAGGCCTAGTTTAATTAGTCTAAGTCAATACCCCTATGACAATGACTGGTGGACCCCCCCTAAATTTAAACTAAGGAAACTCTGATAAAATTATGTCCCAATGACACTTGGGCCCCACTGCCCAGTTTTGACTAGTCAACAGTCAACAGTTTGACTGTTGACTGTCGAGTCAGCACCCCTCTGGCCCCACATCTAATAGACCCTGGCTAGAGTAGTACTAGGTGACAAAAGTGTTCTGTTTTTATTTCGAATTTAATTAATTCTAGAAATTTTAGAAATTGTTTAAATCTTTGAAAAATCATATAAAATAATCCGTAACTCCGATGAAAATGATTTATATATGAAAATCGATTGGAAAAATATGACGATACCGAATATGCCCTCCGTTCATCTGCCACGTGCACCTAGCATAGAGAACATGCAACCGTCCCCCTCTAGTTCGTTTGTCCAAAATTGCCAAACACCGAGGATACTTTCCCAGATGTTTTCCCCCTTTGCCAATATTTCCTAGTACGGCGTTAGGTCACCCCCTAGCACTGCGTATTGCCATGTTATGCTTTGTGTTGCTTTGATAGCTTTGTTATTTATTATGCCCCCCACGTTACTTCCTTCCGGTAGACCCCCAAGACTGTTGATGACCCCCAGTTCGACTACGGTGTTGACGACCCCTCCTTCTCGGCAAAGCTTCCAGGCAGGAAAATCCCTTTGATCAACCAGATATCACCCACTCTCTTCTCTCTTATTCTTACATTAGGTTTGCTACTGTTGTTGATTCGATAGCTCCTATTCTGTTGCATAGCCTGTCATTGTTGCTACAATTGTTGATACCTTTACCTGCTATCCTAATGCCTAGAATAGGTTGCTAGTATTACATCAGTGGCCCTACACTCTTGTCCATCTGCCATGCTATATTACTGGGCCGTGATCACTCGGGAGGTGATCACGGGCATATACTATACTATTACATACTTATGTTGATGATTTGGGGATGGGGGCTGAAGGGGCAGGTGGTTCCACCCAGGTAGTGGTGGGCCTGGGTTCCCGACAGCCCCCTGATGGTTACTTTATGGCGGAGCGACAGGGCAGGTTGCGACCACCTAGGAGACAGGTGGGCCTAGTCCCTGGTCGGCATCCGTGGATACTTCAAATAACATGCTTACAGAGATCTGGATATTTGATTTGAGTCTGGCCACTGGCCTATTTGCACTAACCAACTACGCGGGAACAGTTATGGGCACTCGATGTCGTGGTATCAGCCAAAACCTTCTTGACATCAGCGACTGAGCGGCACACGCCGGGTTGGACTGGAACGCCTGCTCTTGTATAAGGGAGGCTAGGTTTTCTCACCGGCCGCGTACGCAGCGTGCAGGTGTGCAACGGGCGATGGGCCCAGACCCCTACGTGCTTAGTATTTAGACCGACGTGCTGACCTCTCTGTTGTGCCTAGGTAGGGCTGCGATGCGTTGATCTTCTGAGGCTGGGCATGACCCAGGAAAGTGTGTCCAGCCAGAGGGATCGAGCGTTTTGGGTAATGTGGTGTGCTACCTCTTGAGCATGCGTTAGTTTTCCCTTGAAGAGGAAAGGGTGATGCAGCAAAGTAGCGTAAGTATTTCCCTCAATTTTTAAGAACCAAGGTATCAATCCAGTAGGAGACAACGCACAAGTCACCTAGTACCTGCACAAACAATCAAGAACCTTGCAACCAATGCAATAAAGGGGTTGTCAATCCCTTCACGGTCACTTGCAAAAGTGAGATCTGATAAAGATAGTAAAGTAAATATTTTTGGTATTTTTGTTGTATAGATTGGAAAGTAAAGATTGCAAAATAGTAAACGAGATGCGATGTAAATAAAAGAGATGCAATATAATAAGAAAGAGACCCGGGGGCCATAGGTTTCACTAGTGGCTTCTCTCAAGATAGCATGTATTATGGTGGGTGAACAAATTACTGCCGAGCAATTGATAGAAAAGCGCATAGTTATGAAGATATCTAAGGCAATGATCATGAATATAGGCATCACGTCCGTGTCAAGTAGACCGAAACGATTCTGCATCTACTACTATTACTCCACACATCGACTGCTATCCAACATGCATCTAGAGTATTAAGTTCATAAGAACAGAGTAACACAATAAGCAAGATGACATGATGTAGAGGGATAAACTCAAGCAATATGATATAAACCCCATCTTTTTATCCTCGATGGCAACAATACAATACGTGCCTTGCTGCCCCTACTATCACTGGGAAAGGTCATCGCAAGATTGAACCCAAGGCTAATCACTTCTGCCATTGCAAGAAAGATCAATCTAGTAGGCCAAACTAAACCAATAATTCGAAGAGACTTGCAAAGATATCAAATCATGCATATAAGAATTCAGAGAAGAACCAAATAATATTCATAGATAATCAAGTTCATAAATTGACAATTCATCGGATCTCGGCAAACACACCGCAAAATAGTATTACATCGAATAGATCTCCAAGAACATCGAGGAGAACTTCGTATTGAAGATCAAAGAGAGAGAGAAGAAGCCATCTAGCTAATAAATATGGACCCGAAGGTCTGTGGTAAACTACTCACGCTTCATCGGAGAGGCTATGGTGTTGATGTAGAAGCCCTCCGTGATCGATTCCCCCTCTAGCAGATCGCCGGAAGAGGCCCCAAGATGGGATCTCACGGGTACAGAAGGTTGTGGCGGTGGAAAAGTGGTTTCATGGCTCCGCCTGATGTTTCTAGGGTATAAGAGTATATATAGGCAAAAGAAGTATGTCGGTGGAGCTACGAGGGGCCCACGAGGGTGGGGGGCGTGCCTACCCCCCTGGGCGCGCCCTCCTGCCTCATGGCCGCCTCGTGGCGTTCCATACTTCAACTCCAAGTCTTCTGGTTTGGTTTTGGTCCAAGAAAGATCATCGGGAAGGTTTCATTCTGTTTGGATTCCGTTTGGTATTCCTTTTCTGCGAAACTCTAAAATAGGAAAAAAAAATTGGCACTGGGCCTCCGGTTAATAGGTTAGTCCCAAAATAATATAAAATATCATATTAAATCCCATTAAACATCCAAAACAGATAATATAATAGCATGGAACAATAAAAAAATATAGATACGTTGGAGACGTATCAAGCATCACCAAGCTTAATTCCTGCTCGTCCTCGAGTAGGTAAATGATAAAAACAGAATTTTTGATGTGGAATGCTACCTAACTTGTTTATCAATGTAATTTTCTTTATTGTGGCATGAATGTTCAGATCCAAAAGATTCAAGACAAAAATTTAATATTGACATAAAAATAATGATACTTCAAGCATACTAACAAAGTAATTATGTCTTCTCAAAATAACATGGCCAAAGAAAGAGATTCAAGACAAAAGTTTAATATTGACATAAAAATAATGATACTTCAAGCATACTAACAAAGTAATTATGTCTTCTCAAAATAACATGGCCAAAGAAAGTTCATCCCTACAAAATCATATAGTTTGGTTATGCTCCATCTTCGTCACACAAAATATTCAAATCATGCACAACCCCTATGACAAGCCAATCAATTGTTTCATACTTTAGTATTCTCAAACTTTTTCAACTTTCACGCAATACATGAGCTGAGCCATGGACATAGCACTATAGGTGGAATAGAGTGGTGGTTGTGGAGAAGACAAAAAGGAGGAAGATGGTCTCACATCAACTAGGCGTATCAATGGGCTATGGAGATGCCCATCAATAGATATCAATGTGAGTGATTAGGGATTGCCATGCAACGGATGCACTAGAGCTATAAATGTATGAAAGCTCAACAAAAGAAACTAAGTGGGTGTGCATCCAACTTGCTTGGTCACGAAGACCTAGGGCATTTGAGGAAGCCCATTGTTGGAATATACAAGCCAAGTTCTATAATGAAAATTCCCACTAGTATATGAAAGTGACAAAATAAGAGACTCTCTATCATGAAGATAGTAGCATTGTCCCTTCTCTCCTTTTCTCTCTTTTATTGTTTGGCTTCTTTGGCCTCTTTTTCTCACTTTCTTTTTCTTTTTTTTGTTTCCTCACATGGGACAATGCTCTAATAATCATGATCATCACACTTCTATTTATTTCCAACTCAAAGATTACAACTCGATACTTAGAACAAAAATATGACTCTATATGAATGCCTCCGGGGGTGTACCATGATGTGTAATGAATCAAGAGTGACATGTATGAAAATATTATGAATGTTGGCTTTGCCACAAATACGATGTCAACTACATGATCATGCAAGGCAATATGACAATGATGGAGTGTGTCATAATAAACGGAACGCCGGAAAGTTGCATGGAAATGTATCTTGGAATGGCTATGGAAATGCCATAATAGGTAGGTATGGTGGATGTTTTGAGGAAGGTAAATGGTGGGTTTATGGTACCGGCGAAAGTTGCATGGTACTAGAGAGGCTAGCAACGGTGGAAGGGTGAGTGCGTATAATCCATGGACTCGACATTAGTCATAAAGAACTCACATACTTATTGCAAAAATCTACAAGTCATCAAAAACCAAGCACTACGCGCATCCTCCTAGGGGATAGACTGGTAGGAAAAGACCATCGTGATACGTCCATTTTGCATCATGCTTTTATATTGATATTTATTGCATTATGGGTTGTTATTACACATTATGTCACAATACTTATGCCTATTCTCTCTTATTTTACAAGGTTTACATGAAGAGGGAGAATGCCGGCAGCTGGGATTCTGGGCTAGAAAAGGAGCAAATATTAGAGACCTATTCTGCACAGCTCCAAAAGTCCTGAAACTTCACGGAAGCTATTTCCAGAATATATAAAAAGTACTGAGCGCAACAAGTTCCAGAGGGGGCGCGCACCCTGGCCACGAGGGTGGGGGCGCGCCCTACCCCCCTGGGCACGTCCCCTGCCTCATGGGCCCCCTGGGTTCCCTCCGATGCCCATCTTCTGCTATATGGAGTCTTTCGTCGTGGAAAAATCATAAGCAAGCTTACGGGACGAAACTCCGCCGCCACGAGGCGGAACCTTGCCGGAACCAATCTAGGGCTCCGGCGGAGCTGTTCTGCCAGGGAAACTTCCCTCCGGGAGGGGGAAATCATCACCATCGTCATCACCAATGATCCTCTCATCGGGAGGGGTTCAATCTCCATGAACATCTTCACCAGCACCATCTCATCTCAAACCCTAGTTCATCTCTTGTATCCAAACCTCATATTGGTACCTGTGGGTTGCTAGTAGTGTTGATTACTCCTTGTAGTTGATGCTAGTTGGTTTACTTGGTGGAAGATCATATGTTCAGATCCATTATGCATATTAATACCCCTCTGATTATGAACATGAATATGCTTTGTGAGTAGTTATGTTTGTTCCTGAGGACATGGGAGAAGTCTTGCTATTAGTAGTCATGTGAATTTGGTATTCGTTCGATATTTTGATGAGATGTATGTTGTCATCCCTCTAGTGGTGTCATGTGAACGTCGACTACATGACACTTCACCATTGTTTGGGCCTAGAGGGAGGCATTGGGAAGTAATAAGTAGATGATGGGTTGCTAGAGTGACAAAAGCTTAAACCCTAGTTTATGCGTTGCTTCGTAAGAGGCTGATTTGGATCCATATCTTTCATGCTATGGTTAGGTTTACCTTAATACTTCTGTTGTAGTTGCGGATGCTTGCAATAGGGGTTAATCATAAGTGGGATGCTTTTCCAAGTAAGGACAGTACCCAAGCACCGGTCCACCCACATATCAAATTATCAAAGTACCGAACACGAATCATATGATCGTGATGAAAACTAGCTTGACGATAATTCCCATGTGTCCTCGGGAGCGCTTTTCTCTATATAAGAGTTTGTCCAGGCTTGTCCTTTGCTACAAAAAGGATTGGTCCATCTTGCTGCACCTTATTTACTTTTATTACTTGCTACTCGTTACCAATTACCTTATCACAAAACTATCTGTTACTGATAATTTCAGTGCTTGCAGAGAATACCTTGCTAAAAACCACTTATCATTTCCTTCTGCTCCTCGTTGGGTTCGACACTCTTACTTATCGAAAGGACTACGATAGATCCCCTATACTTGTGGGTCATCAAAACTCTTTTCTGGCACCGTTTCCGGGGAGTGAAGCGCCTTTGGTACGTGGAATTTGGTAAGGAAAATCTATATAGTGTGCTGAAATTTACTGTCACTTGTTACTATGGAAAGTAATCCTTTGAGGGGCTTGTTCCGGGTATCTTCACCCCAACCGGTAGAGAAAATAGTTGCTCCTCAACATAGTCAACCTACTGAACCTACTGAAAATGTTTACTTCGAAATTCCTTCGGGTATGATAGAGAAACTTCTAGCTAATCCTTTTGCAGGAGATGGAACATTGCATCCCGACTTACTCTTAATCTATGTGGAAGAAGTTTGTGGATTATTTAAGCTTGCAGGTATGCCCGATGATGTTATCAAGAAGAAGGTCTTCCCTTTATCTTTGAAGGGAGATGCATTGACATGGTATAGGCTATGTGATGATATGGGATCATGGGACTACAAGCGATTGAAATTGGAATTTCATCAGAAGTTTTATCCTATGCATCTTGTTCATCGTGATCGTAATTATATATATATAATTTTTCGCCTCGCGAAGGAGAAAGCATCGCTCAAGCTTGGGGAGGCTTTAGTCAATGTTATATTCATGCCCCAATCATGAGCTCTCAAGAGAAATGATTATTCAAAATTTTTAGGCTCGGCTTTCTGACAACAATCGCTCCCTGCTCGATACTTCTTGTACTGGTTCCTTTATGATGAAGACTATTGAATACAAATGGAATTTATTGGAGAGAATTAAATGCAATTATGAAGATTGGGATCTCGACGAAGGTAAGGAGTCAGGTATAACACCTAAGTTTGATTGTGTTAAATCTTTTATGGATACCGATGTTTTCCGTAAATTTAGCACTAAATATGGACTTGACTCTGAGATAGTAGCTTCCTTCTGTGAATCCTTTGCTACTCATGTTGATCTCCCTAAAGAGAAGTGGTTTAAATATAATCCTCCCATTTAAGTAAAAGTAGTTGCACCTATTAAAGTTGAATAAAATACTATCACTTATAATGATCCTATTGTTCCTACTGCTTATGTTGAGAAACCACCTTTCCCTGTTAGAATAAAGAATCATGCTAAATCTTCAACTGTGGTCAACAAAAGTAATATTAGGACACACAAACCCCCTGAGCAAGTTAAAGTTAAAACTAATGTTTCTATGATTAAAGATCTCTTAGCCGATAATATTGATGGGCATGTTATTTACTTCTGTGATGAGACTGCTAGAATTGCTAAACCTGGTGCTAAAGATAAACATAGACCTGTCGTAGACATGCCTATTATTTCTGTTAAAATAGGAGATCATTGTTATCATGGCTTGTGTGATATGGGTGCTAGTGCTAGTGCAATACCTATTTCCTTATACAAAGAAATTATGCATGATATTGCACCAGCTGAAATAGAAGGTATTGATGTTACCATTAAGCTTGATAATAGAGATACTATTTCACCAATTGGGATTGTTAGAGACGTTGAAGTCTTGTGTGGGAAGGCTAAATATCCTGCTGATTTTCTTGTTCTTGGTTCCCCTCAAGATAGCTTTTGTCCCATTATATTGGTAGACCCTTCTTGAATACTGTTAATGCTAAGATAGACTGCAATAAGGATATTGTCTCTGTTGGTTTAGGGGATATGTCTCATGAGTTTAATTTTTTAAATTTCATAGACAACCCCATGATAAAGAATTGCCTAGTAAAGATGAAATTATTGGTCTTGCTTCTATTGTCGTGCCTCCTACTGATCCATTAGAACAATATTTGCTAGACCATGAAAATGATATGTTCATGAATGAAAGAAGGGAAATAGATAAAGTATTATTTCAACAAGGACCTATTCTGAAACACAATTTGCCTGTTGAAATTCTAGGGGATCCTCCTCCACCCAAGGGTGATCCCGTGTTTGAGCTTAAACCATTACCTGATTCTCTTAAATATGCTTATCTTGATGAAAAAAAATATATCCTGTTATTATTAGTGCTAACCTTTGAGAGAAGGAGGAAGAGAAATTATTGAAAACTCTGAAGAAGCACCGTGCTGCTATTGGATATACTCTTGATGATCTTAAGGGCATTAGTCCCACTCTATGTCAACACAAAATAAATTTGGAGGAAGACGCCAAACCAGTTATTGATCATCAACGACGGTTGGATCCTAAGATGAAAGAAGTGGTAAGAAAAGAAATATTAAAGCTCCTTGAGGCAGGTATAATCTATCTCATTGCTGATAGTCAGTGGGTAAGTCATGTTCATTGTGTCCCCAAGAAGGGAGGTATTACTGTTGTTCCTAGTGATAAAGATGAATTGATTCTGCAAAGAATTATTACGGGTTATAGGATGATAATTGATTTCCGCAAATTAAATAAGGCTACTAAAAAAGATCATTACCCTTTGCCTTTTATTGATCAAATGCTAGAAAGATTATCCAAACATACACATTTTTTCTTTCTAGATGGTTACTCTAGCTTCTCTCAAATCCCTGTGTCAGTTGATGATCAATCAAAGACCACTTTTACTTGTGAAAGGATCGATATGGTTGACTAGAGGGGGGTGAATAGGCAACTAACATTTTTTTAACTTTTCTTTACCAAATTAATCTTTGCATCAAAGTAGGTTGTCTAGACATGCAACTATGTGAGCAACCTATATGATGCAGCAACAACAACAAGCACACAAGCAAGCAAGGGAGATAACACAAATAAGCTTGCACAAGTAAAGGTACGAGATAACCAAGAGCGGAGCCGGTGGAGACGAGGATGTGTTACCGAAGTTCCTTCCTTTTGAGAGGAAGTACGTCTCCGTTGGAGCGGTGTGGAGGCACAATGCTCCCCAAGAAGCCACTAGGGCCACCGTATTCTCCTCACGCCCTCCCACAATGCGAGATGTCGTGATTCCACTATTGGTGCCCTTGGAGGCGGCGACTGAACCTTTACAAACAAGGTTGGGGCAATCTCCACAACTTAATCGGAGGCTCCCAACAACACCACGAAGCTTCACCACAATGGAATATGGCTCCGCGGTGACCTCAACCGTCTAGGGTGCTCAAACACCCAAGAGTAACAAGATCCGCAAGGGATTAGTGGGGGGAATCGAATTTCTATTGGTGGAAGTGTAGATCAAGGCCTTCTCAACCAATCCCTAGAAAATCAACAAGTTTGATTGGCTAGGGAGAGAGATCGGGCGAAAATGGAGCTTGGAGCAACAATGGAGCTTAGGGTTGGAAGAGGTGGTCAACTCGGAGAAGAAGATACCCCTTATATAGTGGAGAGAGAAATCCAACCGTTATCCACTTAACCAGCCCGCGATAAGTGGTACTACCGCGCCTACCAAGCGGTACTACCGCAAGGCAGGGTTGGACCAGCCTGGGAAGGCCGTGGACAGATAAACGTCCGTGGCTAGTTTCGCTGATTACAAAACAGTGCAATAAGTCCGACACGGTACTACCGCTGAAGGCAAGCGGTACTACCGCGCGGGGAGCGGATGTAAAAAATTACATCCGCTCCTACTTCCGCTACTCCTGTTGTGCCGGACTAGGGCTCACGGTACTATGGCTCCCAAGGAGCGGTACTATCGTGACCACCTGCGGTACTACCGCAAAGGCATGCGGTACTACCGCAGGGGCCTGTGGTACTACCGCTCTGAAGAGTAGTACTACCGCAAGCCTCAGAGCAGCAACCGATTGGAAGACTTCTTTTTGCACAGACAAGAAGAAACGAAAGATGCTCCAAGGTGCTAAAGGAAAGGCGGTGCAAAGAGGAGTAAACGTGTACGTGACGATTCCACCCAAACCTTTCCAAAGCGGACCCCCTCTTAATAGTACGGCTTTCATACGACTCAAATCCACCGAAAAAGGAACGTAGAAAACTGCCATCTTCAATAATCTTCGAGGGGCTCCTAACCGTCTCGTGCCTAGTCATGAAATATCTGAAATACTCGAGACACACGATTAGTCCGCAAATGCATTGTCATCAATCACCAAAACACCTTAGGGATAAATATGCCCTTACAATCTCCCCCTTTTTGGTGGATTGATGACAATACGGGATTTGCACAAGGGATAAAGAATAGAACTTGAGCAAACCATACATCTCTAAAATATAGACGGGCTCCCCCTAGATGTGTGCTAGTTAGATGAGTGCTTTGGACTGCACGGCACACATACTAGGATCAACACTCCCCCTATATTTTATAGACATGCCATACCTTGCAATAACAATGCTAACACTAAGCATGATAGTAGATAAGAGCATGAACTAAGTAGCACAATATAACATAAGCTCGGTAAGGTGCGATAGATAGAGTGCATATGTCTTACACCATATGATAGATAAGTGTCACACGCTCAAATAAACTCAAACCAAACCAAAGCAAACACGGTTCAACAAACCAAACACAAGCGAAGCAAACACGACACGACACGGCAAATCCCTACACTCTCTCCCCCTTTGGCATCGAGACGCCAAAAAAGGCAGAGAGGACACCTACAACACAAGTGGTGGCTCAAGAGGAGTAGTCGCTCACACGCTCCTCGTCAGACTCGGCCGCGGAAATGTGCTCCTCCTCAGAATCAGTCCACCTGTAGCTTTGTTTTGCCATCCATTTAGCCTCTGGAGTGATGTGCTCCTCAGAGACGCCAGAAACATCCTCTCCAAACACCCTCATGATCTTCTTGTCGCGGCGGCGACTCTCCTTGGAGGCCATGTGAGTCCGATACTGCCCCTTGTCCTGCAAGCAGAACAAGGCCTTCATCTTGGCCTTTAGCTTCTTTGCCCATGAGGGCTCAGTGGAGGGAGGTGAATATCCCGCAGAGCTGTCCTCAGCTGCACTCTCCTCCTCAATCTCCTCCTCATCAGCTGCCCCCTTAGAAGCCTCAGCCTCGGCACGAGTAGTACTGTTAGCCCACTAGGGCTTGATGCGGAGTCTGATGGAGTCATGACGGATCCAGTCAGGGGCCAGAAACTCCTCATTGGGATAGATCTTCTCCCAAGTCTTCGAGATCAGGAGGAACAGATATGGACCATAGATGGGTACCTTGCGGGTGAAAACCGCGAACCGAAGCTCACACCACATGATATGTGAGACATCAAGTGGTTGAGTCTGAGACACTCGGACCTCCTCACAAATGAGCAACATGTCCACAAGAAAGGCATGCACCTTGTCCTTGTCCCCAATGCGAGGAAAGAGGGAGTGGCGGAAGATCCGGTGCATGATGTCAAGGAACGGGTTGAGCACCCACGTCGACTTGCCACTGGCTAGTTTCTTCTCAACATAGAACAGCATAAGCTTGTCCTTGTTAGCTGACTCGGCATTGGCATGAGGGCGAACACCAACCGGCGTGTCGAGCCCCTCATCAGGCACTCTGAGAAAATCCATGAAGTCCTTCCAAGTAGTAGTCAACTGACGTCCATTGGTCATCCAGGTCATCCTCCGATCCTCCCCAGAATGGAAGTGGACCGAGGCAAAGAACTGGGCCACCAGCTCGGGGTCATAGTCCATATGAAAAGAGATCACATTCTCAATGGCAAACTGCTCCACAAGGTCCAAGGCCTCACCAAAGTAGTGACAATGCTTATCCTCCCTCATGTGATGCATGTGGATCCAGTGCACATCCACATACAGATTCTGCTTGGCCTTGATCACATCCAAGTAAATGAGATTCTGCTGCTTGGTCCAAAACAGTTCATTCCCTCTGAAGTTTGCACGAGGATGCGCATAGGGGTTGATCTTACTGAGAGAGACAAACTTAGCAAGAGGTATCTCATCCATGTCCCTTGTTGGTTCCTTGACCTTGCTAGCAGTGGTCTTGACATTGCGCTTGGGGGCATTGGAGCCCTCTGGAACATCCTCTTGGTTGCGCAGACGCTTGGAACCCGTGTCGCGGCTTGGATTGGAATGACGAGCAGGGACACCGAAGCCACCACCTGAGACACACACAAAACACAAACACACACGAGAAGCGAGAGGGGTCAAAACAAAGACCATAGCAAAACACAAGAAACTAGTAGAAAATGCATATGATAATTGCCATGAAGAAGGTTTGACAGCAGCGGTAGTATGGCCTAGTCGTGCCGTACTAAAACATTAGTGCCGCTCTTAGTCGCGGTAGTACCGCACGGTGGCACAGTAGTACAGGGGCTCGGAGCGGCAGTAGAGCTTTAGTACCACTGCCCGTGCGGTAGTACCGCGCCTGAGGAGCGGTAGTACCGTACAGCGGTAGTACCGCACCTGCTAGGCGGTAGTACCACACAACATCAAATCCGAATAGATGAATCTAAGAACAACCGCGACAACGAGGCGGTACTACGATTGATCAAATCTACCATGAGACAACATATCAAGTACACTTTCTACGCATCACTACTCTCCTACATCCTACTCTTGCAAAGATTTGGCCTAAAATCTCAAGAATCAACATGCATCTCCCCAAAACCTCGAAGCGAAAGCATGAACAAAAAGAGAGGGATTTGGGGAGAGACCTTGATCCATGGCAAGAGGAAGTGGTGGGGAACGATCCCACCGGTCGAAATCCGAGGAGAGCAGCCGGGGACAGAGATCCGGCGAGGCTCTCCAGCGCCGTTCTTGAGCAGGAGAGAGAGAGGCAGTGGGGAGAGAGATAGACAAATGGGTATGGGGGAGTTGGAACTCCCCGTGCCCGGGTCTTAACCCCACGTGCCCTCGGCAGCGTGGTAGTACTGCATCTCATCGCGGTAGTACCGCTCGGGCGGAAGTGCCGCACCAAAGCGGTAGTACCGCTCCCCCAGGCGGCAGTAAAAAATTACTGCCGCGCTGCGTGCGGAAGTACCGCACACTCCACAAGCGGTAGTACCATGGCAGGCCGCGGTAGTACCGTGATCTCAAAACGATGCAAGTTTAAAACAAAAAGAAAGGGGCTACGCGAGAAAAAAAATGACAAGCGAACGAGACACCGCACGAACACGCTCAGCACGGAGAAAGAAAGAAAGGCAAGAGACAACAAGGACCAACCACGAGAACCTCTCCAAGGAGAGGGCGGTGGCCGGAGCCACCTATGTTTGAGTCAATTGGTATGGCACCGCGAAGAATTATCCTTGGGCCCATGACCGAAACTCGTCTTTGAAGCACAAGTGCCATCAAAATGGCTAATGTGAAAGAGTTGATCAATTTATGCATAATGGGGGGACGGAGAGTTCATTGAGAGAACAACACCCCCCTATGTCCATGCCTACACCTAAACAAGATAACAAGTTGAGTATGGTGGGTGTGCACTAGTTCAAGCAACATTGCTTGAATCAATGATATTTAGCTCATGCCTTAACTCGCGAAATCTTGCTTCATCCAAGGGCTTCGTGAAGATGTCTGCAAGGTTATCAAGAGTGTTGACATAGTTGAGCTCGATCTCTCCTCGCCTAATATGATCCCGGATGAAGTGATACCGGATCTCAATATGCTTCGTCTTGAAGTGTTGCACCGGGTTGAGAGAAATCTTGATTGCACTTTCATTGTCACATCAAAGAGGCACTTTGTCACAAATGACACCGTAATCCTTTAAAGTTTGCCTCACCCATAAGAGTTGTGCACAACAACTACCGGCCGCCACATACTCCGCTTCGGTGGACGAGAGAGACACACAACTTTGTTTCTTGGAAGACCAACTCACCAAAGAGCAACCGAGAAATTGGCACCCTCTGGAAGTGGACTTCCTACCCACTTTGTCTCCCGCCCAATCCGAGTCCGAATAACCTACAAGCTTGAAGTTTGCTCCTCTTGGGTACCATAGGCCAAAGTTTGGGGTATGAGCCAAATATCGAAAGATTCGCTTGACCGCCACGAAGTGACTTTCCTTAGGTGCGGCTTGAAAACGTGCACAAATTCCCACACTCAACATGATATCCGATCTAGATGCACAAAGGTAAAGCAAAGAGCCAATCATGGAGCGATATACCTTTTGATCCACCACTTTACCATTGGGATCTATGTCAAGTTGGCATTTAACGGGCATAGGAGTGGGCGATGGCGTGACATCACTTAGCTTGAATCTCTTGAGCATGTCTTGAGTGTATTTGGCTTGGTTGATGAAGGTTCCATCTCTTCTTTGCTTCACTTCGAACTCGAGAAAGAACTTCAACTCTCCCATGGAAGACATCTCGAACTTTGAGGTCATGAGAGACGCAAATTCCTCATTGAAAGCTTTGTTACGGTAACCAAAGATAATATCATCAACATATAAGTGGCACACAAACAACTCCCCTTTGACCTTCTTAGTAGAAAGAGTGGGGTCGATTAGCCCAACTTAAAAACCACGGTCTTGTAACAACTCAGTAAGGTGGTCATACCACGCACGTGGGGCTTGTTTAAGGTCATAGAGCGCCTTATCGAGTTGATACACATGATCGGGAAAGTAGGGATCCTCGAACCCCGGGGGTTGCTTGACATAAACCAACTCATTAATGTGTCCATTAAGAAAAGCACTCTTCACATCCATTTGTTGTAAGTTAAAGTTATGAGGAGAAGCATATGCAATCAACATGCGAATGGATTCAAGACGAGCAACGGGAGCAAAGGTTTCACCATAGTCGATACCCTCGACTTGGGAGTAGCCTTGTGCTACCAACCGAGCCTTGTTGTGAATGATAATCCCATGAGTATCTTGCTTGTTCTTGAATATCCACTTGATTCCTATGACATTGTGGTTCCCCGTTGGCCTTGGCACCAATCTCCACACCTTGTTGCGCTCAAAGTTGTTGAGTTCTTCATGTATGGCATTGAGCCAATCCGGATCTTCGAGCGCCTCATAGACCTTTTGGGGTTCAACACAAGAGACAAACGCATGATGTTCACAAGAGTTTGCTAATTGTCTACGAGTGCTTACCCCCTTTCTTAAGCTTCCAAGCACATTTGTCATGATATGATCCTTGGTGGAGAGCTTGGAAGCAATCTTGGTGGCACGACGCTCCAATTCCTCCTCGGGGGTGAGACGAGGAGTGGTCACTTGATCATATTGAGTGTCGTCTTGAGCTTGTTCTTGATCTGAAGAAGCTCTTGATCTTGAAATTGCTCGGAGGAGAGAACTTGACCTTGGGCATCACTTGATGTTACAACACCATCTTGAGATTGACCTTGCCCTTGGTCTTGTTCTTGTGGTTGAGGGCCTTCACTTTGTTCTTCGGAAGCGTGTGGGCCTTGGATTGGTGATGGCTCCACAAGAGTGGAGCATTGTCCTTCTCCTTAGGCCACAAGGGGTTCCTCAATGGGTAGGATAAAACCAACAACCATTCTTCTTATGGTTTGGGGAGGAATTTCATCACCTACATCACAAGTGCCACTTTTCTCCACTTGGGAGCCGGTATTCTCATCAAACTCCATGTTACATGTCTCCTCAATAAGTCCCGTGGACTTATTGAGGACACGGTAAGCATGGGAGTTTGTAGCATAACCAAAAAATATGCCCTGATGAGCTCTAGCCTCAAATTTAGACAAATGGACGCCTTTCTTGAGAATGAAACACTTACACCCGAACACCCAGAAGTACTTCATGTTGGGCTTGTTCCCGGTGAGTATCTCATATGGAGTCTTGTTCAAGCCTTTGCGGAGGTAGAGCCGATTTGATGCATTACACACGGTGTTGATGGCTTCAGCCCAAAAGTTGTATGGAGACTTGAACTCCGCCATCATGGTCCTTGCCGCATCCATCAACGCCCGGTTCTTCCTCTCCGCTACACCATTTTGTTGAGGGGTGTATGATGCGGAATATTGATGCTTGATCCCCTCATCACTAAGAAACTCATCCAAGGTGTAGTTCTTGAACTCGGTGCCATTGTCACTTCTTATTTTCAAGATCTTTGCATTGTGTTGATGTTGAGCCTCATTTGCAAAGTCGATGATGGTTTGTTGGGTCTCACTCTTCCTCTTGAAGAAATATACCCAAGTGTATCTTGAATAATCATCCATAATCACCAAGAAATACTTCCTACCCCCAAGACTATCAAAAGATGGAGGCCCAAAGAGATCCATGTGAAGGATCTCCAAAGGCCTCTTCGAGAAAATGATAGTCGTGGGAGGGTGAGCCTTTTCATGTAGCTTTCCTTTGATACAAGCACAGCAAGCACGATCTTTGGCAAAACTAACATTTGTTAGTCCACGGACATGGTCCCCCTTGAGAAGACTTTGCAAATATCTCATATTGACATGGGCCAGACGGCGATGCCAAAGCCATCCCACGTCAACTTTAGCGATTAGGCATGTCGCGGTCTTAGTGAGTCGCTCCGAAAAGTTGATCACATAGAGACCATTTTCGACATGCCCAACAGAGGCTACTTTAAGAGTCTTGCTCCACAAGAGAGCCATGGTATCAACATCAAAGAAGGTGGCAAAACCCATGAGTGGTAGTTGACGAACGGAAAGTAAATTGTATGCAAGGGACTCAACAAGCATGACCTTCTCGATCGTAAGATCATGAGGAATGACAACCTTGCCGAGTCCCAATACCTTAGAGGACGAGGCGTCACCCCACTCGACGTTGGTGGGCATGGATGGAATCTTTTGCACGTCCACCACCAAGTCCTTGCTTCCGGTCATATGATTAGTAGCTCCACTATCGAGCAACCATGAGCCCCCACCAGAAGCAAACACCTACAAGAGATCAATGCTTGGTTTTAGGTACCCATTTTGTAATGGGTCCTTTGATGTTAGTAACAAGGGTCTTAGGAACCCAAATAGATCATTCAATGCACTCATAAGGAGAACCAACAAATTTGGCATAAACATGCCCATCTCTAGCACGGCACAACACATAAGAAGGGTTAGAGTCGTCGACTTTGTTAGGAAGGGAAGCATTGCCCTTCTTCGCATCACTACCCCTCATGGCGTTCTTCTCCTTCTCCTTAGTAGCACCCTCTCCCTCCTTCACAAAGGTTTGCTTGAGAGGAGGAGGTCATTTGGCCTTGTCATTCTTCTTCTTGTTCTTAGACTTGGGCACGTACCAAATCCCTTCCTTGGCCACACCTCCCTTTTGGATGGTCAAAAGGTCGTTGAGGTTCTTCTTGTCTTGTATGCAAGACACAAGACCTTTCTCAAGTTGCTCCTTTAACTTAGCATTATCCTCAACAAGATGCACATGCTCACAACATCGGTTAGTAGCATTTGCATTATCAATTAACATCATACGAGGAAAAGTGGCTTTCTCCTTGGTTAGCTTTACTTGAAGTTGATCATGAGACTCTTTGAGGCTTGCATGGGCACCCTTGAAGACCTTGTGAGCCTTGTCAAGTAGCTCAAACTCCTCTATGAGTATAGCAAGATCAACCCCAAGCTTGGCCTTCTCGAAGTTTAGCACACGGGAAACAACAAGAGCATGATCAAAATCTTTCTTTAACTTAGCGTGATCAACGTTGTGTGACTCCTCAAGAGCCAAACGAAGACCACGCTCTTCCTCAAGAGCATTGGAAAGATCTGAAATCTCATCGGCATAGTCACGACTATGCCCCTCCATCTTGGAGATAGTATCTTCGTGAGCCTCGATCATGTCATTGGCTTCACCAAGTTGTTCCAAGAGAGCAACCAAATGCTTCTTGGATTTACCCTTGAGTTTACCCATAAAGGACTCAAACTCATTTTCCTCCACACTAGATCCCTCATATTCATCAATGCAATCCGTCAAGGAAGGATTATTAATAATGGTAGTTTTGATGTAGGGGGTTACCTTGTTGGTGGCTTTAGCCATGAGGCACTTGGCAGTGATATTCTCATTGGGTGAGTCGAAGAGAGACACTCGTGGAGTTGTTGCAATGGCAACGGAGGCCATGGCAACGGACTCACCATCATCATCATCATCATCATCATCATCCTCATGGTACTCTTCTTGAACCACCAACACCTTGTGAGGGGTCTTCTTGGTGAAGTTGCTCTTGTTTGGGAAAGAATTGGCTTTGTCCTTTCGGATGAGCTTGCCACCATTGTCTTTCCTCTTCTCATACGGGCACTCCGCAACAAAATGGCTCACATTGCCACAATTATAGAAAGTCCTCACACGTTGCTTGCTCTTCGTGCCACTTGAGATGTTCTTGTTGAACTTTGGCCTTGAGTTTTTCTTGCTCCAAAATTGCCTTGAAGCAAGTGCCATGTGTTCATGATAGGGCATACTTTGTATCTTCGGGGTTGCTTTCCTCTTCTTCCTGTTCTTCTTCTTCAACACAAACCTTGGCCTTCAACGCAAGGTTGGGCTTATTTGCCCTTTGAGAGCGAAGCACCGCATTGTCGGCGGTCTTGTCCAAGATGCTCATAGCCACAAACTCATCCAACACTTCACTTGAGGACAAGGTGTGGAAGTTCGGCCTTTGACGAATGACGGAGGACATAGCCTTGTGGTAAGGCATCATTGCCTTGAGGAATTTGTGCTTTATCCAATTGTCATCCGTGTCCTTGCTCCCATGATCTCGGAGTGAAAGCGCAAGCTTGGTTACTCTTCGATAAAGCTCACGAGGTTCTTCATCTTCCTTCTTAGCAAACTCATCGGTTTCATCTTGGACCACTTCATAGTTGGAGCATTGAATGCTTGCGCTTCCCCGATAGAGAGAAACAACTTGGTGCCATGCATCTTTGGCTATGGCGTAGGGCCAGAGGTGAGGAAGATCTTCGGGTGGAATTGCATCTTGGATGATGAAGAGAGCATTCTCATTGAATTGATTATCCGCGGCTTCTCTTGGAGTGAAGTTGCTTCGGTCATGTGGATAGAAACCTTCTTCAATGATTCTCCAAAGATTAGTATTCACATGATTTAAATGACGCTTAAACCAATAGATCCAAGAATCAAAGTCCTTGTTTTTCACAATCTTAGGGGGAGGACCGGCAAGATTCAAATGAGTAGAGGGAATCGGTCCACCATACACAAGTGGAGGTTCCACATGGGCAAATGTGCTGGTGGCATTCTTACCACTAGATGAAGGAGCTTTTTCACTAATAGCATCCCCCTTGTCGGAGTTAGCATCCGTCACCTTGTTAATGGGATCATCCACTTTCAAAGGTGCGGTGGATAGTTTAAGCCCTTCTATGAATTTATTAAACATGCTTTCAACCTCGCTCGTCATGGAGGTTTTCAATGTTTCCAAGGCCACATTGAATTCCTCACAAGAGACCGCGGTTTCCCCATCGCCCGTAGAAGAGATAGGATTCACACCAGAGTGCTCCTCCACACTGTCTACAGTGTCAACCATACTCTTCGGATGGTAAAGTCCTTAGTAAAGAGACGAGGCTCTGATACCAATTGAAAGGATCGATATGGTTGACTAGAGGGGGGGTGAATAGGCAACTAATAATTTTTTAACTTTTCTTTACCAAATTAATCTTTGCATCAAAATAGGTTGTCTAGACATGAAACTATGTGAGCAACCTATATGATGCAACAACAACAAGCACACAAGCAAGAAGGGGAGATAACACAAAAAAGCTTGCACAAGTAAAGGTACGAGATAACCAAGAGTGGAGCCGGTGGAGACGAGGATGTGTTACCGAAGTTCCTTCCTTTTGAGGGGAAGTACGTCTCCATTGGAGCGGTGCGGAGGCACAATGCTCCCCAAGAAGCCACTAGGGCCACCGTATTCTCCTCATGCCCTCACACAATGTGAGATGCCGTGATTCCACTATTGGTTCCCTTGGAGGCGGCGACCGAACCTTTACAAACAAGGTTGAGGCAATCTCCACAACTTAATCGGAGGCTCCCAACAACACCATGAAGCTTCGCCACAATGGAATATGGCTCCGCGGTGACCTCAACCGTCTAGGATGCTCAAACACCCAAGAGTAAGAAGATTCGCAAGGGATTATTGGGAGGAATCGAATTTCTCTTGGTGGAAGTGTAGATCGAGGACTTCTCAACCAATCCCTATAAAATCAACAAGTTTGATTGGCTAGGGAGAGAGATCGGGCGAAAATGGAGCTTGGAGCAACAATGGAGCTTAGGGTTGGAAGATGTGGTCAACTCGGAGAAGAAGATACCCCTTATATAGTGGAGAGAGAAATCCAACCGTTATCCACTTAACCAGCCCGCGATAAGCGGTACTACCGCGCCTGCCAAGCGGTACTACCGCAAGCTAGGCCTTACGGTACCACCGCACACCCTTGCGGTACTACCGCAAGGCAGGGTTGGACCGGCCAGGGAAGGCCGTGGACAGATAAACGTCCATGGCTAGTTCCGCTGATTACAAAAAAGTGCAAAAAGTCTGACACGGTACTACCGCTGAAGGCAAGCGGTACTACCGCGCGGGGAGCGGATGTAAAAAATTACATCCGCTCCTACTTCTGATACTCCTGCTGTGCCAGACCAGGGCTCACGGTACTACGGCTCCCAAGGAGCGGTACTACCGTGACCACCTGCGGTACTACCGCAGGGGCCTGCGGTACTACCGCTCCGAAGAGCAGTACTACCGCAAGCCTCAGAACAGCAACAGATAGGAATACTTCTTTTTTGCATAGACAAGAAGAAACGAAAGATGCTCCAAGGTGCTAAAGGAAAGGCGGTGCAAAGAGGAGTAAACGTGTACGTGACGACTCCACCCAAACCTTTCCAAAGCGGACCCCTCTAAATAGTACGGCTTTCCTACGACTCAAATCCACCGAAAAAGGAACGTAGAAAACCGCCGTCTTCAATAATCTTCGAGGGGCTCCTAACCGTGTCGTGCCTAGTCATGAAATATCTGAAATACTCGAGACACACGATTAGTCTGCAAATGCATTGTCATCAATCACCAAAACACCTTTGGGATAAATATGCCCTTACAACTTGCCCTTTCGGTACTTTTGCTTATAGACGTATGCCTTTTGGTTTATGTAATGCATCTGCTACCTTTCAAAGATGCGTGATGGCTATATTCTCTGACTTTTGTGAAAAGATATGTGAGGTTTTCATGGACGATTTCTCCGTTTATGGATCCTCTTTTGATGATTGCTTAAGCAACCTTGATCGAGTTTTGCAGAGATGTGAAGAAACTAATCTTGTCTTGAATTGGGAGAAATGCCACTTTATGGTTAATGAAGGTATTGTCTTGGGGCATAAATTTCTGAAAGAGGTATTGAAGTTGACAAAGCTAAAGTTGATGCTATTGAAAATATGTCGTGTCCTAAGGACATTAAAGGTATAAGAAGCTTCCTCGGTCACGCCGGTTTTATAGGAGGTTCATTAAGGACTTCTCAAAAATTTCTCGGCCTCTGACTAATCTATTGCAAAAAGATATTCCTTTTGTCTTTGATGATGATTGCATGGAAGCATTTGAAATACTTAAGAAAGCATTGATTTTTGCATCTATTGTTCAGCCACCTGATTGGAATTTACCATTTGAAATTATGTGTGATGCTAGTGATTATGCTGTAGGTGCTGTTCTAGGGCAAATAGTTGATAAGAAATTAAATGTTATTCAATATGCTAGTAAAACTCTAGACAATGCCTAGAGAAACTATGCTACTACTGAAAAGGAATTCTTAGCAGTTGTATTTGCTTGTGATAAGTTCAGACCTTATATTGTTGATTCTAAAGTAACTATTCACACTGATCATGCTGCTATTAAATACCTTATGGAAAAGAAAAGATGCTAAACCTAGACTTATTAGATGGGTTCTCCTGCTACAAGAATTTGATTTGCATATTATTGATAGAAAGGGAGCCGAGAAACCGGTTGCAGACAACTTGTCTAGGTTAGAAAATGTTCTTGATGACCCACTACCTATTGATGATAGCTTTCCTGATGAACAATTAAATGTCATAAATGCTTCTCGAACTGCTCCATGGTATGCTGATTATGCTAATTATATTGTTGCTAAATTTATACCACCTAGTTTCACATACCAACAAAAGAAAAAGTTCTTCTATGATTTGAGACATTACTTTTGGGATGACCCACATCTTTATAAAGGAGTAGATGGTATTAATAGACGTTGTGTACCTGAGCATGAACAGGAACAGATCCTACGCAAGTGTCACTCTGAGGCTTATGGAGGACACCATGCTGGAGATAGAACTGCACATAAGGTATTGTAATCCGGTTTTTATTGGCCTACTCTCTTCAAGGATGCCCGCAAGTTTATCTTATCTTGTGATGAATGTCAAAGAATTGGTAATATTAGTAGAGGTCAAGAAATGCCTATGAATTATTCACTTGTTATTGAACCATTTGATGTTTGGGGCTTTGATTAGATGGGACCTTTTCCTTCCTCTAATGGGTATACACATATTTTAGTCGCTGTTGATTACGTTACTAAGTGGGTAGAAGCTATTCCAACTAGTAGTGCTGATCATAACACCTCTATTAAGATGCTTAAAGAAGTTATTTTCCCGAGGTTTGGAGTACCTAGATATTTAATGACTGATGGTGGTTCACATTTTATTCATGGTGCCTTTCATAAAATGCTTTCTAAGTATGACGTTAATCATAGAATTGCATCTCCTTATCACCCACAGTCTAGTGGTCAAGTAGAATTGAGTAACAGAGAGCTTAAATTAATTTTGCAAAAGACTGTTAATAGATCTAGAAAGAATTGGTCCAAGAAACTTGATGATGCATTATGGGCCTATAGAACTGCATATAAAAATCCTATGGGTATGTCTCCATATAAAATGTTTTATGGTAAAGTATGCCACTTACCTCTTGAACTAGAACATAAGGCATATTGGGCCATTAAAGAGCTCAATTAAGATTTCAAACTTGCCGGTTGAAAGTGCAACTATCCCTAGGTGGTTTTGGTAATTCATAACAACATATAGCTCATTGAGCTAATACTATTCCAAGATAATTATTTCAAGAAAGCTCAATGATTGGCATGGCATGGATGTGAAAGTGGAACCCTCAAAATGCTAAGGACAATGGATTGGCAAGACTCTTCATTTTATATTTTAGTGATCCAAGATCACATTGAGTCCATAGGAAAAGCCAATACTATTAAGGAGGGATGAGGTGTTGCTTAATGAGCCTCTTGCTTCATGTGCTTAGTGATATGCTCCAAAAACCCTCAACTACTTTCCCATATCCACATATGACCTAAACTCTAAGCCAAACTCGGTCCTACCGATTCTTCCTATCCGGCGCCACCGAGTTTCACTTGTCATTAGCCACTGCCAAACCCTAGCAATTCAGTTCTACCGATAAGGATCTCGGTCCCACCGAGATGGGGTTGCAAACTCTCTGTTTCCCTTTCGTAACTTTTCGGTCCCACCGAAAGAGCGAATCGGTCCCACCGAGATTGCAATGTAAACTCAGTGTTTCCCCTTTGTAACTTTTCGGTCTCATCGAAAGAGCAAATCGGTCCCACCGAGTTTGCCTGACCAACTCTCTGGTTAGCTAATTACCAAATTCGGTCTCACCGAGTTTGTGTAATCGGTCTCACCGAGATTACGTTATGCCCAAACCCTAACCGAATCGGTCCTACCGAGTTGCATGTCAGTCCCACCGAAATTCCTAACGGTCACTAGGTTTACTATTTCGATCAGACCGAGTTTTCTGATTCGGTCCCACCGAGATTGGTAAATTGTGTGTAACGGTTGGATTTTGTGTGGAGGCTATATATACCCCTCCACCTCTTTCTCATTCAGTGAGAGAGCCATCAGAACACACACACCATTCCAACTCATATGTTCTGAGAGAGAACCACCTACTCATGTGTTGAGATCAAGACATTCCATTCCTACCATATGAATCTTGATCTCTAGCCTTCCCAAGTTGCTTTCCACTCAAAATCTTCTTTCCACCAAATCCAAATCCTATGAGAGAGAGTTGAGTGTTGGGGAGACTATCATTTGAAGCACAAGAGCAAGGAGTTCATTACCTACACACCATTTGTTACTTCTTGGAGAGTGGTGTCTCCTAGATTGGCTAGGTGTCACTTGGGAGCCTCCGACAAGATTGTGGAGTTGAACCAAGGAGTTTGTAAGGGCAAGGAGATCGCCTACTTCGTGAAGATCTACCGCTAGTGAGGCAAGTCCTTCGTGGGCGATGGCCATGGTGGGATAGACAAGGTTGCTTCTTCGTGGACCCTTTGTGGGTGGTTGCTTCTTCGTGGACCCTTTGTGGGTGGAGCCCTTCGTGGACTCGCGCAACCGTTGCTTTTGGGTGGAGCCCTGTGTGGACTCGCGCAACCGTTACCCTTCGTGGGTTGAAGTCTCCATCAACGTGGATGTAGGATAGCACCACCTATCCGAACCACGGGAAAAACATCCGTGTCTCCAATAGCGTTTGACTTCTCCAAACCCTTCCCTTTATATTTTTGCAAGTTGCATGCTTTACTTTCCGCTGCCCATAAACTCTTTGCATGCTTGCTTGAATTGTGTGATGATTGCTTGACTTGTCCTAAAATAGCTAAAATCTGCCAAGAACTAAAATTGGGAAAAGGTTAAGTTTTTATTTGGTCAAGTAGTCTAATCACCCCCCCTCTAGACATACTTTCGATCCTACAAGTGGTATCAGAGCTTTGGTCTCCATTTGCTTGATCTCCATAGCTTTTGGTGGTCATAGCCTTGGTTTCACAACCTAGGAGAGTATGGCGTCTAGCGAGGGAAATTATCACCGTAGAGGTCCTTACTTTGATGGTACTAATTTTGCTAGTTGGAAGCATAAAATGAAAATGCATATTCTTGGACATAACCCCGCTGTTTGGGCTATTGTGTGTGTTGGTTTGCAAGGTGACTTCTTTGATGGGAGAGAACCAAACCGTGAAGCTACCGCGGATGAGTTGAAGATGTTGCAATACAATGCTCAAGCTTGTGATATTCTCTTCAACGGATTATGCCCCGAAGAATTCAACAAAATCAGCCGCCTTGAGAATGCAAAGGAAATTTGGGACACTTTGATTGATATGCACGAAGGTACCGACTCCGTCAAGGAATCCAAGTTGGATGTGCTTCAAAGCCAACTTGACAAGTTCAAGATGAAGGATGGTGAAGGTGTCGCTGAAATGTACTCTAGGCTTGCCCTCATCACAAATGAGATTGCCGGCTTAGGAAGTGAAGAGATGACCGATAGATTCATCATCAAGAAGATCCTAAGAGCCTTGGATGGAAAATATGATACCGTGTGCACATTGATCCAAATGATGCCCAATTACAAAGATCTCAAGCCAACGGAAGTGATTGGAAGAATTGTTGATCATGAGATGTCACTTAAGGATAAAGAGGAACTTCACAACAAGTCAAGTGGTGCCTATAAAGCCTCATGTGAAGCCCCTACATCATCAAGTGAGAAACAAGACTTCAATGAAGAATTGAGCTTAATGGTGAAGAACTTCAACAAGTTCTACAAGAGTAGAAGCAAAGATAGAAGCTCCAAGTCAAGGTCCTACAATGACAAAAGATCTTCTAGTCGAGAGAGAAACTGTTACAATTGTGGAAGACCCGGACACTATTCCAACGAGTGTACGGCTCCCTACAAGAGAAGAGAAGATTCTCCAAAAAGAAGAAACAAAGGATCACCACCAAGAGAGAGAAGGAGTAGAGATGATCGTTGTGAACGAAGATACTCACGAAGAAGCAAGGATTTGGAAAGGAAGGAAAAATCATCAAGGAGCTACACAAGACAAAGACATCAAGCTCATGTTGGTGAATGGGTATCCGGCTCCGACTCCGACAGCCACTCCGAGAGAAGTTATCACTCCGACTCCGAAGATACTCAAGATGAAGGTGTTGCCGGTCTAGCACTTGTGTCAACCAACTCCTACGACATATTTGACTCACCAAATGAAAGAATTGGAAGATGCTTCATGGCCAAAGGTCCTAAGGTAACACACCCCGAGTATGTTGATTTCAATAGTGATGAAGATGACTTGTTAGGTGACGATTTGCTTGGTGACAACTCTAGTGATGAATACTATGATCATGCTAATCAAGATAAAACGAATGACAATGATAAGGAGAAGATTGAGGCTCTAACTAAAGAACTAAAAACTCTTAAGTTAGCTCATGACACTATCTTCGAAGATCATCGAGAACTTTTAAGAGCTCATGAGAAGCTACGCTTTGAAAAGCTCAATCTTGAGCAAGAGCATGAGTTCTTAAAGGCAATAAATGATGATCTCCGCAAGAAAAGTTCTTCTTACATTGCCAAGCATTTACTCTTATCCACTTACATGCCTCAAGTCAAATCTAACAAGAAAGATTCTTCCGCTAGTAGTAACAATGATCATGCTAAATCCAATATTGTTGCTTCTAGTAGTTCTCTTGATTCCACTAATGATTCTCTTAGCCAAGTTACACTTGAGCAAGAAAATAGCTTATTGAAGGGAATTATAGAGAAAGGAGTGTACAAAAGCCTTGCCGGGAGTAAGCAATTCGAGGAAATTGTGCGCAAGCAAGGAATGCACCGGAAGAATCAAGGTGTTGGTTTTGAACGAAAGTTCAATGCCAATGGAGTTGAATGGGAAGAAGATCAATACCCCAAGACAAAGTCTGTCCCTCAACAAGAGAAGTATACTTCTTTCAAGGGGACACAAGCTCAAGATGATCTTCCACCACAAGACTACGAGCAAAAAGGCAAGGACAAGCTTCAAGAGGAAATTGATGCATTTGAAGAAGCTCCTAAGACCTTAGTCAAGTGGATTCCCAAGACTACTTCAAGTTCTACTTCATCAAGTACGACTAAAACTCCAAGGATTCCCATCAAGATGATGTGGATCCAAAAGAAGAAGAACTAGAGAATTCTTGAGGGTGACTCCGCCAACATACTTCACTCTTATCATTTTGGCAAGAACAAGTGCAATCAACTTCCACATCTTGCACTAGTTCAAGGAGTCACAAACCCTCTTGTTGGTAAGACAAGGGACAAGGTAACCTAAAAGTTTTCATGGACATCATATTTTGTGTGCATCACTCTATGTCTATGGATATCCTTGTTTGTTCCTTGTGGGACTAACCCATGTAGGTATTGAAAGTGCAAATTCACTCAAATGGATAGCTCCAAGAGATCTACATCAACATTGAGCATCCACATCTTCAATGTCTACATGAAGTCATCATCGACAAAACCCGAGGTTAGTTCATCCCTCTTAAGGGGGATATCACATCTAGGGGGAGCTTTACTCTAAGACTTGAGCTAAAGCAACTCTAAAGATGTGAACAAATCAATGCTTTATGTAAAAGTGGTAACCCCACTTGAGCTTAAACGATGAGTATGACCTACGATCAAGTGTTCTCACTTGACTCCTAAGTCAATATACTCATATATAGATGACCTAGTCATCGCAAATTGCTTGATAGATGCTAGAATTGGTTGTGCATGCTTTGCCACATATTTCATTTGCTATCTTATTGTGTGAGCATGCTGATTGCATATTTTACTCATTCGAGGACATCCACTTGTTGCTTTGATTGTTCGGCTTTATCTTCTTTTGCCAAGTGGGTGGACAAGAATGCCTAAGAACCTCCTCTAGCTATCTATGCTTTTCTCGTCTCAAACTCTATTCATGCTGCATCACAAAATTTGATCAAGTCAGATTCGAACCACTCTGTGTGAGGAGCGCTCGGAGTCCCCGATTCGTCATAGACTTAAACTTCCAAAACCTCTTTATGATTCTCGGTCTGACCGATACTCCACTTTCGGTCCTACCGAGATCATTAAGTTGATCTAAGATTTCAATCTCGGTGCAACCGATTTGAACCTTTCGGTCTCACCGAGTTTCAGTAACTACACGCAGTTATGAATCTCGATGCCACCGAGTTTTTCAACTCAGTCACACCGACAGGGTCGGGCTATATATAGTCACGGGCAAAATTTGGAAATTTCTCCGAACCCCTTCACCCGCGCGATAGCCTGCTCTGCCCTCGAGGTCTCTGGATCGTCTTCTCGCCGCTAGCAGCCTCCAGTCGCTGGTCTCCGTCGCCGTCAACGGGATTTCTGACCCGCCGTTGCCGCCGTAGCAAGTCCCCGCCGAACTAGGGTATGGACTTGATCTTTGTGCTATTCCTCAATCTGATTCCTAGCACATTGTGATCACATTGTTTCTGGCCACGTTTGATAAACTTCTATCCAGTCATGAGCCTCATAGTGGAAACAATTAAGAGGACTGCAGCAGATCAAAAGAGGAGTTGTGGATATGCCCCTCAGATTCAGGAGCTCATCAACTCCAAGATGGGCACGGGCGTATATTTGTTGGATAAGGAACACCTGCCCATCCGTCCAGATTTTGAGGACAATGAAGTTGTCATGACTGAGAACGAGCCATCATCTGCCCAAGCATTTGCAAAGAAGGAGAAGGCGAGGAAGGAGAAAGGCGCCAAGATGCCTACTCAAGAGGAGGCATCTGAGTACTTCTTGAAGACCAAACAAGAGCAGCTCAGTTACTTGATTGCATCCACGCTGAGAATTGAGCAAAGTCTGGCCACCCTCACTAAGAATCAGCAGAGCCTAGAGAGGATCATGGAACAGAAGTTCTATGACTTGGACGTCAAGGTAACGGAAGTTCAGTCTGCAGTGGAGCAGCTCCAGGAGGACATGAATGAGAGGAGAGGCAGGACCACGACTCATGCTTTTTCTAGAGTGCCACGAGGCCCGAGGTCGTCTGCCGTGCCAGTTGCTGACACCAGAGCCACCACTTCAGCACCAGCTACAGCCTCAGCTCCAGCATCTACTTCAGCTCCAACTCCAGCGACTACTTCAACATCTACAGAAGCCTTCGTCCTTGGAGTGATCCGGACTCCACCACCACCTGAAGATCAAGCCTGAGCGTCGATCTAGTGCTATGCATTTTCTAGGAACTTTTTGGTAACTTGTTGCCAAAGGGGGAGAAGATGTATAGATCATAGGCTTCGAGAGAGAGAGTGTTGCTTTTCTCTCTTGCTTTATTTGGTGGTTTTTCGAACCTTTTCTGCTTTTGAGTGCTTGATACTACGTCCTTATGCTTGTGAGACATCGATGATCATGTGTTTGATCATAAGCTACACTTAATGTTTTCTTAATGCTTGCTTAAATATTATCATTCTATCTATCGTTTGTGATCATTCACTATTCTTGGTGATGAGTGCATGCATTTCAATCTCATCATTTTGAGCGCTCCACCAAGATGTATGTGACATGGAAGAGTAACCCATGACTCTAACTCTTTGTGCATTTGCAGTCCAAAGCAAATTTTAAATATGCACAAATTTAGGGGGAGCTCTTACTTATCACATACTTCTCAAAGCGACGATATATTTCATGCTTATTATCTTTTGTCGAAGCTTTGATCTATATGTTGTCATCAATTACCAAAAAGGGGGAGATTGAACGTGCAACTATCCCTAGGTGGTTTTGGTAATTCATAACAACATATAGCTCATTGAGCTAATACTATTCCAAGATAATTATTTCAGGAAAGCTCAATGATTGGCATGGCATGGATGTGAAAGTGGAACCCTCAAAATGCTAAGGACAATGGATTGGCAAGACTCTTCATTTTATATTTTAGTGATCCAAGATCACATTGAGTCCATAGGAAAAGCCAATACTATTAAGGAGGGATGAGGTGTTGCTTAATGAGCCTCTTGCTTCATGTGCTTAGTGATATGCTCCAAAAACCCTCAACTACTTTCCCATATCCACATATGACCTAAACTCTAAGCCAAACTCGGTCCTACCGATTCTTCCTATCCGGCGCCACCGAGTTTCACTTGTCATTAGCCACTGCCAAACCCTAGCAATTCGGTTCTACCGATAAGGATCTCGGTCCCACCGAGATGGGGTTGCAAACTCCTCCAAAAACCCTCAACTACTTTCCCATATCCACATATGACCTAAACTCTAAGCCAAACTCGGTCCTACCGATTCTTCCTATCCGGCGCCACCGAGTTTCACTTGTCATTAGCCACTGCCAAACCCTAGCAATTCGGTTCTACCGATAAGGATCTCGGTCCCACCGAGATGGGGTTGCAAACTCTCTGTTTCCCTTTCGTAACTTTTCGGTCCCACCGAAAGAGCGAATCGGTCCCACCGAGATTGCAATGTAAACTCAGTGTTTCCCCTTTGTAACTTTTCGGTCTCACCGAAAGAGCAAATTGGTCCCACCGAGTTTGCCTGACCAACTCTCTGGTTAGCTAATTACCAAATTCGGTCTCACTGAGTTTGTGTAATCGGTCTCACCAAGATTACGTTATGCCCAAACCCTAACCGAATCGGTCCTACCGAGTTGCATGTCAGTCCCACCGAAATTCCTAACGGTCACTAGGTTTACTATTTCGGTCAGACCGAGTTTTCTGATTCGGTCCCACCGAGATTGGTAAATTGTGTGTAACGGTTGGATTTTGTGTGGAGGCTATATATACCCCTCCACCTCTTTCTCATTCAGTGAGAGAGCCATCAGAACACACACACCATTCCAACTCATATGTTCTGAGAGAGAACCACCTACTCATGTGTTGAGATCAAGACATTCCATTCCTACCATATGAATCTTGATCTCTAGCCTTCCCAAGTTGCTTTCCACTCAAAATCTTCTTTCCACCAAATCCAAATCCTATGAGAGAGAGTTGAGTGTTGGGGAGACTATCATTTGAAGCACAAGAGCAAGGAGTTCATTACCTACACACCATTTGTTACTTCTTGGAGAGTGGTGTCTCCTAGATTGGCTAGGTGTCACTTGGGAGCCTCCGACAAGATTGTGGAGTTGAACCAAGGAGTTTGTAAGGGCAAGGAGATCGCCTACTTCGTGAAGATCTACCGCTAGTGAGGCAAGTCCTTCGTGGGCAATGGCCATGGTGGGATAGACAAGGTTGCTTCTTCGTGGACCCTTTGTGGGTGGTTGCTTCTTCGTGGACCCTTTGTGGGTGGAGCCCTTCGTGGACTCGCGCAACCGTTGCCCTTGGGTGGAGCCCTGTGTGGACTCGCGCAACCGTTACCCTTCGTGGGTTGAAGTCTCCATCAACGTGGATGTAGGATAGCACCACCTATCCGAACCACGGGAAAAACATCCGTGTCTCCAATAGTGTTTGACTTCTCCAAACCCTTCCCTTTATATTTTTGCAAGTTGCATGCTTTACTTTCCGCTGCCCATAAACTCTTTGCATGCTTGCTTGAATTGTGTGATGATTGCTTGACTTGTCCTAAAATAGCTAAAATCTGCCAAGAACTAAAATTGGGAAAAGGTTAAGTTTTTATTTGGTCAAGTAGTCTAATCACCCCCCTCTAGACATACTTTCGATCCTACACCGGTGAGAAGAGGTTATTTGTCATTAGCTCACTTGATGAATGGAGAACCCAGTCTTATGAAAATTCCAAGCTGTTTAAAGAAAAGGTTAAAAGATGGCATGATAAAAGGATACAAAAGCGTGAGTATAATGTAGGTTATTATGTATTGCTATACAACTCTCGTTTAAGATTTTTTGCAGGAAAACTTCTTTCTAAATGGGAAGGTCCTTACGTTATCGAGGAGGTCTATCGTTCCGGTGCCATAAAAATCAACAACTTCGAAGGCACAACTCCGAAGGTGGTGAACGATCAAAGAATTAAACATTATATCTCACGTAATCCCATAAATGTTGAAACTAATGTTATTGAAACCGTAACCCGGGAGGAATACATAAGGGACACTTTCTAGAACGTTTCAGACTCCGAAAAGGAATAGGTATGTGGTACCGTAAGTAAACCGACTCCAAAACAGTTCTAATGGCAATATCTCTTCATTTTGGAATATTTAGAAAAATAGGAAAATAAGAACCAGACCGGAAAGGACACGAGGCTCCCATGAGGGTGGGAGGCGCGCCCTACCCCCTGGGCGCGCCCCCTGCCTCGTGGGCACCTCGTGTGCTCTCCAGACTCTGTTTTCTTGCATGATACTTCTTTTAGTCGATAAAAATTCATTATATAATCTCCCGAAGGTTTTGACCACTGTATCATGCAAATATCTCCTGTATTTGTTTCGAGCTATTTCTGCCACCGATTAGAGCAAGATGTCTTCTCAAGAGTCAGTCGGGGAGAGTCGGGTGTCTCATCCGACACCAGGTCCAGGGGCAAACATCGATGCCTATCACTTTGGGCCCTCAATGGAGGAAGAGATGGAAGCTGACTTGAAAAGAATAGATGCCATGGAGGAGGATCAAGAAGTTACTTCTCATTTCCGGGCAGGATTCACGATGGGGGAACCACAGAGCTCAGCTATTCCAAACTCGATTATCCCTTCCAATGTTAGATTTCTTTCTTATGAAAATATGAAAAGGAGTGTTACTTGTTCTCTCGAAGCTATGCAACATCCTTGGGTGAAAGGAGCTTTAGCCGTCACTAGCAAGCTCCGTAAGGAAATAATGAACCTCAAGCAGCAAGTCGATAAGCTCGAGGAAGATAATCGTATCCTGAGGGTATCATCGCCAAGAATATCACATCACCACCCCCGAAGAAGGAGACATAATCACACGGGTATGGGCACTCCCCTTGGCAACTTCCAAGCTTGGGGGAGTGCCCCGGTATCGTATCACCATCACTTTTATCTTTACCATTTTCTTAGTTCGATCCTTTTAGTAATATCTTGATCTAGTAGAATAAAGTTTTAGTATGATCTACACTACAAAAAAAAGACACATCCGTGACATTTTGGGCCGAATGAATTTTTTTCTGTCATACATATGACACTTCTATGACAATAATTGTGACAAAACCCGGTATCATCATAGATGTGGTGGGATCCTACTTCTATGACAAAAAATGGGCTTTTTGTCCTGGCGGGCCGGAGACGTAGCTGCATGACATTCTTTGGGCCGTCCATGACGTAAAAAAACCGTGGTAGAAGCGAGGGGGAGGAAAATTTCGGGGAGTTCTCGGTTACGGTGGGAGGTCGGGGGCCGAGCGATGCGCATTTCTCTCGTACACGTACGCGCGTGTGTGCGAGGCGTTGGCTCTAACTGAACCCGAGCGAGGCGTTGGGCTCTAACTGAACCTGAGCGATTGCACTGCAGGCTACACGTTACTGAACCCGAGCGATCGATCGATGGCTGTTAACTGAACCCGATCGAGCGATTCCTTCGCTACTGCTGCTAACTGAAGCCGATCGATTGGATGAACAATGAGCGTTGCGGGGGGAGGGTTGGATGAACAGTGAGCGGTGGCGTTGCCTCTGGATGAACATGACCCCATGGTGTGGAGGGCTGGATGATCAGTAGACGGTGGAGGGGTGCCCGCGGAGGGGAGGTTGAACAGGACCCCGTGGTGTGGAGGGCTGGATGAACAGTAGACGGTGGAGGGGTGCCCGTGGAGGGGTGGTTGAACAGTAGCCGGTGGAGTAGCGCGCAGTGGAGGCTGGATGAACAAGAGCCTGTGGAGGCTGGAGGAGGTCGACGGTAGCCCGTGGAGGCTGGAGGAGGTCGACGGTGCAGATGAACAATATCATGTGGAGTCCCGTTTTGTGGTACGCCACACCCCTCCCGATGAACAGGACCCTTGTTTCGACCGTAGGAGGTCCGTTTCATCCATTTTGCGGTACGCCACACCCCTCCCGATCAACAGGACCCCCGTTTCGACCATAGGAGGTCCGTTTCGTCCGTTTTGTGGTACGCCACACCCCTCCCGATCAACAGGACCCCCGTTTCGACCGTAGGAGGTCCGTTTCCTCCGTTTTGCGGTACGCCACACCCCTCCCGATCAACAGGACCCTGTTCCGAACGTAGGAGGTCCGTTTCCTCCATTTTGCGGTACGCTAGGCGTCATTTCCATCGCCTGTTCCGTCCAAGCCCTCCAGATGAACACGACCACGCATTCCGTTCCGACCCAGCCGGTTGGCTACCACGCATTCCCTTGCCTCCCGATGAACACGACTCATTCCGTTGCCTCCCCATGAACACTACGCATTCCGTTGCCTCCCCATGAACACGCCGCATTCCGTTGCCTCCCCATGAACACGATGACGACGTTGTTCTCCGTTCCGACCCATCCATGTACACGAGCCCTGGCCGTACGTATGCGCGAGTAGGCATTCAAGACCCCGCCCGTATGTACACACACGTGGCCGTATTTTCTTTCTTGCACCCTGGCCGATGTACGTACGTGTACATGCTACGTGCGCGCCTCTACTACGACACGTACGCGCCTCTACTACGACACGTGCGCGCATCTACATTCACCAGTATATATGTATGTACATGTTCGCGACCAGAATGACAACGCTGCGTACGCTTCGACCAGGTGGGTCCCGACTGTCAGGCACTTCCTTGCGTGCGAAGATGTAGCTGGTGGGTCCCAGCAGTCAGGGGGTGAATCGTTTTTTTTGCCCGGACGCACTTCCTTGCGTGCAAAGATGTAGCTGGTGGGTCCCAGCAGTCAGGGGGGCGAATCGTTTTTTTTTCAGACGCACTTCCTTGCGTGCGAAGATGTAGCTGGTGGGTCCCAGCAGTGAGGGGGAAACGTTTTTTCACAAAATACGGTGGCCCGTCCGGTGGGTCCCCGCTGTCGGGTGGAGGAATCATTATTTTGCGTGTAATAAGAAGGCACTTCATTGCTGCGGCCATGGACCCAGCTGTCAGCCTCTCCACGTACAGTCCATGTCTGATGGAAGTCGTTCCTTGACCACGTTGACCACGCCGCGCTGAGAGCACCACGGTGGTGGACGACGGTGAGGACTAGGAAGGGGACGACTCGGAGCCGGGGAAGACACAACAGTGGATGCCCACGCGAAGAGGAGTACGAGGGTTCACTGGTTTGGCTGCGGTGTGAGGCTGCTGTCTCCGTAGAATAACAGGGGTGTGGGTGAGTAGAGGGATAGCCTGGCCAGCGGTGGGAGTAGTAGGGGCGGTGAGGCCTCCGTGGCATCACAGCCGGCCACGGGAGGCAGGAGCATGTGGCACCGCCGACGCTGGTTTGGGCGACTGGAGCAAGAAGACCAGAGGTTGAAGAAGCACTACGGCCGTTGGATGAACATCGTACGGTAACAGGAGCTAGAATCGTTCATACTAACTAAGTTGACAAAGCCCTCCATCCCCGTCAACTTGGTAGGCCCACAAGTCAGCCTCCCACTATGCTGGGTTCCAGCTGGCAGGGGAATATTCATTTTTTGTGCGTAATAAGGAGCCACTTCCTTGCGTGCGAAGATAGCTGGTGGGTCCGACATGTCAGCGGGGGGCACGTTATTTTCGCGAAATACAGAGGCCCTTCCGGTGGGTCCCAGATGTCAGCTGGAGGAATCATTATTTTGCGTGTAATAAGGAGGCATTTCCTTGTGTGTGGCCGTGGACCCAGATGTCAGCCTCTCCACGCACAGTCTACTTCCGATGGTGTCATTCGTTGACCACGTTGACCACATCGCGCCGAGCGCATCCAAGATGGTGGACGACGGCGAGGCCCCGGACAGCAACGAGGCGGAGATGGGAAGACGCGGGAGTAGAGTCGCAGACAGAGAGGTGTACGAGGGTTAACTGGTTCTAGTGCGGTGTGGTTTGGCAGTCGGTGGAGAAGAACAGGAGGTGTGGATGGGTGGAGGGATGGCCTGGCCAACGGTGGAGTAGCGCTTCATAGCGAAGCGTGCTAAGCAGAGCTGCTAGCAGCAGGAGGCGGGAGGTGGTCCCGGCGGCGCTGGAGGAAGAAGACGAGAGATTGAAGATGGATGCCGGTCGTTGGATGTAAATCCAACGGCTAACATGTCAGAATCATTTGTTGACTAAACTGACAACGACTTGCGTTGGCTTCGACCTATTGGCCCACATTTCAGCCTCCAAAAATGTGGCACGTATTCAACCCATTTTTTCAGAATTTACAGTATTTTTTTGCGCGGTAGAATTTACAGTAAATTTGATCTTTTTTTGAATTACAGCCATTAGCTGGGCTGGGTGAACAAATAATATAGCGTCCATGCGGCCCATTTATTTTATTTCCTAAAAATTACAGGACATTTGCACTTTCTCGAAATACACGGTTTTGCTGGGCTGATTCTAATTATAATGTTGGGTTGGGCCAGCAATGTTATCAAAAAATAAAAAGGGGATGAGCATTTTGTTATAAATATATTTAAATAATAAGTGATATTATTACATTCGTCCTTAAATCTTACCAAGCTTTTGTACACAATCACTAGGATTTTCGTGCCAAAACAATCCAGGATTTTATTTGTTAAGAAATTATTTCTATAAGTTAATAAGATGTGGGATATTGTTTTCTTACATATGTAAGTATCTGTTAAATATATGATGACAATAAAAATAATATATAATAACATATAAAATAATTTAAATATATATAATATAGTTAAAAGGGAAACATAAGTTGGACCTGGCGTTCCTATTCTTATATAGAAAAATAGAACAGACCTCTGTGTTTTCATCAAAAAAATACATAAATTGAGCTGCCAAAAATAAAACCTCGGATGGGAGGTCCATAGGCCGGTCGATACATGAAGGCCCTAAGAAAATACAAACAGGCCTATGGACCTCCCATCCGAGGTCGTGGGCTGCGCATGTTAAAAATGAAAACCTAGATGGGGCAGCCCAAAACCACGTCCAACACTTGCCAAAACTTCGTCCCTCGTTTTCTCTGTGTTTTGCACACTCCACATTGTGTGGGCATTTTGACTGTGCATCATATGAAGATGTGCTATGCATGAATGTTGATCAGCATGATGTTAACTGGCTGGTAGTTCCATTTTCGACCATGAATAAAACTTCCAACATGATGTAACCCTGTTTGAAAAGGCCGTGTTAATATAAATGCTCTGCCTCTGAAAGTTGCAGTTTCTTATCTGAAACTGAACTTGCAGTTTCTTATCTGAAACTGAAACTTGCAGTTTCTTCTCTGAGAATCACATTGTCTGCACTTTTATACTCCTATGAAACTACATTTTTTAAGTGCTAAAAATAGATCTCTAGAATTCATAAAATACTTCATATGCTCAATACTGCAAATCTGAAATTCAAAAGACATCCATATATGAAAGTACTCTCAAAATACACAACACAAAACACAATTCACAACCTGCAAATACTGACAACCCTAAGCTCCTCCTGACAATTCACAACCTGCCCGACTATTGGGCTGGGGGGCAGCCCCCTCCTATTCCTCGGTAGCAGACAGCCGCCCCGTGAGACGATGTGAACGGCGAGGGAGACGATGGCGGGGAAGCGTCGTCGGGCCAACTGCTTTTCTCCTCTTGTAGTTGGGTTCGATCGACGAAGACTCCACCGGCTCGCTCTGGCAGGACACCCTCACAAACGGCACCCTGTAGATGCTCGATCCTTCAATCTCTGGTGGATGCTCCATCTGGGATCGATACTCCCACCACCGCTCCCTCACGATCCGGTGAATCTGTTTGCTCCATGGCCCAGAGGAGCAGCTCTATGTACTCCGGCGTGACTCCCTCCAGGAGTATCGCCGCCTTTTCACTCTGTTGCAGATATTTGGCCATGGATGTCGCCGTCGCCGCTAGTTGGTCCTTGTTGTCAAACCACGATTGTATCTCCAACATCCTAGCTAGCTTCACAGGGTCGCTGAGGGAGTCCTGGATTAGGGGCTATCCGGACATCCGAATTATATCCTTTGGCCAGACTGTTGGACCATGAAGATACAAGATTGAAGACTTCGTCTCGTGTCCAGATGGGACTCTACTTGGCGTGGAAGGCAAGCTAGGCAATACGGATATGTATATCTCCTCCTTTGTAACCGACCTTGTGTAACCCTAGCCCCCTCCGGTGTCTATATAAACCGGAGGGTTTTAGTCCGTAGGACAACATACAATCATACATAGGCTAGCTTCTAGGGTTTAGCCTCTCCGATCTCATGGTAGATCAACTCTTGTACTACCCATATTATCAAGAATAATCAAGCAGGACATAGGGTTTTACCTCCATCAAGAGGGCCCGAACCTAGGTAAAACATCGTGTCCCCTGCCTCCTGTTACCATCCGCCTTAGACGCACAGTTCGGGACCCCCTACCCGAGATCCGCCGGTTTTGACACCGACATTGGTGCTTTCATTGAGAGTTCCTCTGTGTCATCACCGTAAGGAAGGATGCCTCATCTCGTTGTTAAAAACAACATTACCACCGGGGGAGCCCTGGCTGTCGGCCAAACTCTCCGGCTAGGCAGTTTCATCATGACCGCCTGTTCGGCTGCTGCACCGACGATGACTTCTCGGGTCACCGAAAACAACCTCCACGTCGGCTCGGAATTCGCCGAGCAGATGGATCCAATGGAGCTCTCTTCCCTAAACGAGCTCTTGGATCGCATCACCGCCTTGGGAGTCGCTACGGCCTATGATCAAATTGGGCTTAAACCCGATCAAAGGGAGATTAACTCTCCATCGGTCACCCATCATGTTGCGGTGGTGGAGGAAGAATGCGGCGATTCTTTCTCTATCTTGAGGACTAACTATGTCCGGATTCCTGAGCTCTCCAAGACGGATACCCCATTTACGGGAGGACATCACCCAAGCCCTGAACCTAGAGTCAGGCAGCGGGCCAGACTCATCGGGTAACATCCTGGAATCCAAACTTCCAAGATCGGAAACCCCTCGGCCCCTGGGTCTCAGATCGGGTAGGGGTTCGGACTCAAACCCACCCACCCACCCAGACATAAAAGATCTTTCCCACATCAGGCAAGAGCCCCATGAAATAGTACATCATTATTAGGCCAGATTCCTCCTTGTGATTAACAAGGTTAAGGACTGCCGCGAGGAAGACGCAGTCTCACTTTTCTGCAATAACTGCACGGCCAAGGGAATCCTTAACGCCATAAGTCGCCATGACATATCACGCTTCGCCGACTTGGCGTCCATAGTATGAAAGTACTGTGCGATTGAAAGTGCCTGGAAAACCGAAACGAAATTTTGGGATAATCCGGCTCCGAATATACACCCAGTCTGAAGTAAAAGGGTGCACTATCATAAGACACCCGAGTTAATTACAAAGAAGCAAAAACCCTCTACAGGGCGTGGAACCGTATTGGAGGGATGGCTCAATGGACCCTGCAAAATTCATAGTACAGCGGATACCATACCAACACACAGCCTTAGAGCATGTTGGATACTCCGGCTGGTGGCCAAAAGCGGCGAGGATCTTCTCATCCCAGATGCCACAAAGCACCATCCCAGGGATAACAATACGGTATTAACAGTCTTTGAGACCTTCGCATCAAATAATAGGCGCAAGCGAACACTCCGCAGCATTGCCGAAATCTGCCACGTAGCATCAATAAATCCATGGAGTGACACGGCTATTACCTTCAATGCCAGTGACGAACCTAAATTCCGAACAGCCTGAGCACCAGCTGCACTGGTCCTTAGTCCAATTGTGGACAGCTTTCGACTCACCAAAGTACTCATGGACGGCGGGAGTGGATTAAACCTCATCTACGAGGAAACTCTTCAAAAAATGGAAATAGATTGGAACCGCATTGAGCAAAGCAGCACAACCTTCAGAGGAATCATCCCCAGTCGGGAAGCACGCTGTGCTGGGAAAATCACACTAGATGTGGTATTCGGCACGCCGGAGAACTATAGGTCCGAAGAAATTACATTCCAAGTGGCCCCGTTCAGTAGTGGATACCACGCCCTCTTGGGACGGGAGGCATTCACGATCTTCCAAGCCATACCCCATTATGGGTACATGAAGCTCAAAATGCCCGGGCCCAATGGAATCATCACTCTCATTAGTGATCCAGACACAGCACTCAGCGCCGAAAACAAAACAGCCGCATCGGCCCTCGAGGCATCATCCGAAGCCCTTTCGGCCAAGGAATTAACTGTGCTACGCTCCACAGTGGACAGGGACGACGTGATACTTGACAAGAGATCCAAGTCCACCTCTTTTAAACCAGCGGATGAAATAGTCAAATTCCAAGTCCACCCAACGGACCCTACAAAAACAGCCTCCATCGGGGCACAGTTAAACTCCGCTGTGGACGCCGCACTATGAGAGTACCTGCGCGAGAATTGGAACATATTCGCCTGGCACCCCTCATACATGCCAGGAATCCCACGCAGGCTGGCCGAGAACAGCCTCAATATCCTAAAGGGATTCAAGCCGGTCAAGCAGGCTCTTCGGTGTTTCTCTGAACCTAAGAGACAGGCTATGGGAGAGGAACTAGCCAAGTTATTGGAGGCCGGATTCATTAGAGAAATAAAACACCCGGACTGGCTAGCAAACCTGGTGATGGTACCAAAGAAGGACAAATCCTGGCGCCTATGTATCGATTTCAAGGACCTCAACAAGGCTTGCCCAAAGGATCCCTTCCCCCTCCCCCGCATCGATCAAATTATCAATGCCACCGCAGGACACGAGTCATTGTGTTTCCTCGACGCATACTCCGGCTACCACCAAATCAAGATGGCGGAGTCCGACCAAGCCGCAACGGCATTCATCACACCATACGGCCCATTCTGTTTCAACACAATGCCTTTTTGGCTCAAAAACACCGGCGCAACGTATCAGCGCATGATTCAGACATGTCTAGAGAAATAGATCGGCAAAACAGTAGAGGCATACGTAGATGATGTGGTCGTCAAAACCAAACACGTCGAATCTCTAATAGACGACTTGAGGCTCACATTCGACAACCTCTGAACATACGACATCAAGCTCAATCCGGAAAAATGCATTTTCGGCGTACCAGCCGGAAAGCTCCTGGGTTTCATTGTCTCCAGTAGAGGAATTGAAGCTAATCCGGCCAAAATTCGAGCTTTTCACAGTTGGGTACCCCAACAGACCTCAAACAAATCTAGAAATTAATTGGATGTGTGGTGGCTCTAAGACGCTTTATCTCCCGCTTAGGAGAAAAGGCATTACCCCTTTATCGCCTCCTTCGGCGCACCGAACACTTCGAGTGGAAGGACGCCGCCACAGCCGGATTGGAAGAAATAAAATCCATACTGGCAACCAACCCAATCCTGGCCGCGTCAAACATTGGCGAACCAATGCTGTTATACATTGCGGCAACTCATCAGGTTGTAAGCGCAGTGCTCGTCGTCGAACGAGAAGCGGACGGACATAAATTCCCTCTTCACAAGCCGGTATATTATGTATCCACTGTCCTCACTCCATGCAAATCACGGTACCCACATTATCAAAAGATAGCCTATGCGGTATTCATGGCATCCCGGAAGCTGTGACACTACTTTCAAGAGTGTTCGATTACAGTAGCCTCGGAGGTGCCACTTAATGATATTATAAACAACTGCGACGCCACGGGACGGATTGCCAAATGGGCCATTGATCTCCTCCCGTTCGACATAACGTACAAACCTCGGCGAGCCATTAAATCGCAAGTATTGGCCGACTTTGTCGCCGAATGGATGGAAGCCGAACTCCCTAAAGAGTACGGCGCATGCTCCAATTGGATCATGCACTTCGATGGCTCCAAAATGCTGGCCGGTCTGGGGGCTGGCGTCGTCCTGACGTCCCCAACTGGAGATACCGTTCAGTACTTACTGCAGATACTGTATACGGACTCCAACAACACAGCCGAATACGAAGCCCTGTTGCATGGTCTTCGGATGGCAGTCTCCATGGGCATTCAACGCCTGGAGGTGCATGGGGATTCGAACCTCGCAATATCCCAAATAAAAGGAGACTTCGATGCCAAGGATCTGAAGATGGCGGCCTATCAAAACGCCGTCCTAAAGATGTCAGCTCAGTTCGAGGGGCTCGAATTTCACCATGTGGCTCGGGAAAACATTCAGGCGGCGGATATCCTCGCCCGCATCGGCGCAAAACACGACGCGGTCCCCCCAACATCTTTTTGGAGAGGTTGTTTAAGCCATCGGTGGTATGGGAAGGGGACACCGGTAACAATAGTCCGGACCCGGCCAAAATGCCCGATACCAAACACTCTGACATAATCGGAGGCTCTGCCACCGAAATAACACCTTCATCCCACGTAATAATGGTCGTCATCGCCCCGTGGACAGAACCATTCCTGGCCTACCTAACTAGGCAGGAACTTCCCAAGGACCAAAATGAGGCACGCTGCATAGTGCGGCGATCTAAAGCCTACAGGGTCCACGAGGGAGAGTTGTATAAGAAAAGCACTACTGGGGTCCTTCAAAGGTGCATCTCCGAAGAGGAAGGGTGGAAGATTTTGGCAGAAATTCACGCCAGACTCGGCGGCCACCACGCCGCAGCCCAGGCCCTTGTAAGCAAGGCCTTCCGTACAGGTTTTTATTGGCCGACGACCCGGGCAGACGCACAGGACTTGGTCCAACGCTGCACCGGTTGCTAGCTTTTTGCAAACCAAAGCCATATGCCACCCACCGCCCTCCAAACAATCCCCATTACCTGGCCTTTTGCGATCTGGGGGCTTGACATGGTTGGACCCCTTAAAGGGGGAACCCATAAGAAAAAATACTTGCTGGTCATGGTGGATAAATTCACCAAATGGATAGAAGCCAAACCTATTAAAACAGCTAAATCCAGACCGGTGATAGACTTCATATCCGGGGTTGTACACCATTATGGCGTCCCCCACAGCATCATCACTGACAACGGCACGAACTTCACGGCCGACGAGGTAACACTCTGGTGCAGCAACATGGGCATCAAGCTCGATTATGCTTCCGTCTATCACCCACAAACCAACGACCAAGTTAAGCGAGCAAATGGTCTTATCATGAGCGGCATTAAACCCAGATTAGTGCAGTCCTTAAAGGAGTCTAACACGCACTAGGTAGAGGAGCTCGACTCCGTACTCTGGGGGCTGCGGACCACGCCGAATCGCACTACCGGATATACACCCTTCTTTATGGTGTACGGCGCAGAGGCAGTTCTGCCCTGCGACATAATTCATGACTCACCTCGAGTGCGCATGTACGAAGAAAGAGAAGCCGAGCTCGATCGGCAGGACAGTCTGGACACCCTGGAGGAGGAGTGCGACGTGGCGAGTTAGTTCTACGCCTGCCGGAGAAGAAAAAGTCCAAGCTCGAGCCCAAATGGGAAGGTCCCTTCATTATTGACCAAGTTCTGACCGGTGGAGCGTACCGTCTGCGGGATGCATCGAATAATCGACTTGAGCCGAACCCATGGAACGCAGCCAGGCTCCGAAGATTCTACGCCTAGCGCCGGACTCTATGTTCGTCTCCTTCCTTTGTCCATTTTTTGCATATACATTATCTGTCTTTTTTCTCTTTCTTTCTTTTATTCTTTCTCTAGGCCTTCAAGGGCCAACTTGTGCCTCGCTTGCACATTATAGATGCGCTAACCGCGCTCATTATACCCGGGGGCTTCTTACACAGAAGCTTAATTATCTATCTGGGCTTCACGCCCCGCACATGTGTTATTCTTCCGCATGTACCTTTTCTTCGCCACTATATGCATCGATATGACTTAAGTTTTGGCCAAGCTGAGTTGCCTGGCTCTTGTATTTATGCCCTACGTTCCCGTTAATTTGGCTAGGGCATAAGGGGAGCACCTCTGCGATTGTTACTGCCGGGTTAGCCGGATGTGTACCTCATACTGGGTGAAGCCGAAAGCTAGCGTTCTTAAGGGAATATTTAGTCGGCGAACAAAAGATGATTCTTATTTATTTATTTTCCATATGTGCCCCCAGATGTTTTTGCCTGCGTTTCCTCTCGCAATACGGGCATGCACTTTAGGGCATGCATACCCAGTGAAAGGAACCCTTAACGGAACTATTCTCCCTGGAAGATGTTTCTTACTACCCATGTAATATAACATAACTAGTTGGGCACTTGTCTGTTCTAGCACTAATGACCCCTACGCCTGGTTTCCACGCATACCCCGGTTCTTATATAACTGGGCGGGTATTCGGACACACTCCAGACTATCAGGTCCCGAGGTTGAAGCGAAAAGGTCTGCCATGACAAATGATCTACAATCCGGCTAGAAGGCATTATACATGTCACTTTAATTACATAGTCATGTAGACTGACTAAATTCCTCTTCTATACCATCCAACAGGCGGTCTAGCCTACAATCCTGTTGGGAATACTTTGCGGCTAATTCTACTTGCCCATACACTAAGCTAACGGGGATCTCTTTCCCATCGGGCCCCACAGGTCCGACCTCGGCCATGTGGTTCAGGTCAGTCTTGGTATACCGCATCTTCACCATGGCCCAGGCTTCCCTGGCACCTTGACGGCAGGCCGATATCTTTCATAATTGGAAGCGCCGCCGTGCTCCCTTGAGCTTCTCCGCAAGCTCTCCAATGCGTTCTGGCAGGGAGACGGCTAGCCACAAGGCCTGGGCAACACCTTCCATCACCTGCCAAACTTGTTCGTGCAGTTGTGAGAGCTCGAATAGAAGATCACCCGCAGACCCGGGCATCTCCTCCGCGGGACGACCCGTCAGCATACCTGCAGACATAACTCTGTTAGCCGACTTCTCCGCCGACCCCTTTTTTAAGGGTTCGTTCAAGAACTTACTGAAAATGCTACGTCGAAGCCACTTATTCTCCTTCTCGGAGTCCGCAAGCTGGGCTTGAACATCTTTCAGTTCCACGCTCAGCTTGGTATTGGCATCTTGGAGATTGTTTTTCTCCCGCCTGACCTCAGTCAGCATGCGTTCGTCAGCCTTTAGCTGCCGTACGGCATGCTGGTCCTCCGGATTCTCTCCGGATTCATATGCAATATCTATTGTTAGATCTGCAGCCACGCCGCACGCTATATGGTACCTTTCATTCTTTGAAAGAAGTGTTACCAGCTGGGGAATTTTTAGGTTCCTTCAATGCGGCAACAGCGGCCCGAAGTTGGGTCATGCATTCCTCCAGCTCCTGTGACGGTCGAGTATTCTTCTCTGTAAGAACCTGCACAATAAGATGATCCTTAAATCAGTTCTGCTAACCGTTTCAAGTCTCAAGGGCTACTGATACATATAATCGTCAGATTTGCTTACCCGTACATCCTTTACATACTGGTCCATGGCTTTGGCTAGACCATTTTGAGCAGCACGGAGGTACGCCTCTCCATAATTGAAGGCATCAAATGCCTCTGGTGAGAAGCAAGCGTCGCGGAGTACGGCCCGGTGACGCCTATGATTCATAGCGCTCCCCACTTCTGAATTCGTAGCAGATAGCCTATCCGCATCCTCTGTAGGGGGAGAATTCGGTGTCCGCCCCATGTCGGCTTCCGCCTCTATGTCCGGTCCTGGAGCCCGACTGGTGGAAGCGTGATCGGCAGCCTCACTAGACATATTCCGGCGAGCGTTTTTCTGTTAAAGAAACATGGACGTCATTACATTTCAAGAAAGACGACAACCATGGAGCGGGGTTTCTGTCATACCTCTGCGCCGGCGTCTCCGTCCTGACCGCCTTCCTTTTTGGCCTGTCCGGCCTTGGTGCCTCTTGTTGGCGAGTTGCTGCGGGTTTGGCATGGCATCCCGAATGCCTTCCCTGTAAAACACCATATGTATATGGTAGGTGAAGTGTCTAAAAGGGGATCCTAGTTTTTGGAGTTGGGATTTTTGGTTTTTCTTACGCACGACGCAGGAAGCAGTCCGGGATAGTCGGCCGTAATGGCCACCATGGCGTCATCACAGCTTAATTGATAGAACTGTCGGTTTATCAGCTCCACAAATATGTCCGGATCTTCTTCGAGTCCGGGACCGAGGGCCGGGTCAGGGTCCTCTGGTTGTGGAGATGGGCTGCTGACCTCCCTTATGGCTTTTCGCAGTTCCTGCCGCAAAATGGCAAGGTGAGTACCTACGACAAAGAATGCGGGAAGAATGGGAGTAAGGAAATATAACTCACCCAGCTTGGAGGGTTGTACATGGAGAATCCATCCCGTGGCTTGATGCGGATGAACTCCTCTTCCTCTCCCTTGAACAATTCGGACAGAATTTTTGCTAAAGCGGCAGCGTTGACCGGACCCTTACCCCCGCAACAGGTGGCGTCATCTTCCCCGTTAAAACACCACAAGGGGTGCCCTCGATATTGAAGTGGTTGCACTCCCCGCATTATGCATATTGACATAACCTCGATTATTGTCAATCCTGATTGAGCCAGCACTTTAATTCGGTTCATCAGGTAAAGGACTTCTCTGTTGTCTTCCTCCTGGGGGCTCCGTGGACGCCAACTTCGGCGTTTCTTCAGAGGAGCATTGCTGAACTCAGGAAGACCCCGCCGAACAGGGTCCCGAAGGGGGACGTCCTCCATATAAAACCATTCCGAAGGCCAGTCTTTGGACGTCTTCTTTCGAGTACCGGACAGGTATCCAGTTTCGGCGATGCGCCATATTTCGGCTCCGCCCACTTGATAAAGTGACCCCTTCTGTGTGCGAGGGACGAGGCAAAATAACCTTTTCCACAGCTCGAAATGAGCCTCGCAGCCCAGGAATAACTCACAGAGGGACATATAGCCGGCGATGTGTAAAATGGAAGCAGGGGTGAAATTATGCAATTGGAGGCCGTAAAACTCCAGGAGCCCGCGGAGGAACGGATGAATCAGAAATCCAAGTCCCCTCAATAAATAAGGAACAAGGCATACCCGCTCCCCTGTAGAGGGGCTAGGGAAGCTCTCCGCTTGCTCCCCGCCATTGTAGGTGGCGAGCCCGGCTCGGACGGGCACCATATACGCTGGAGGGAGAATTCCCTTAGTCTGCAGTTCGACTAATCGACTGTGTGGGACTGAACACCTCTCCCGATCACCGGGCTTAGGGCTACAGGGGCGGGAGGAGGAGCTGTGGAGGTCGGCCATGCTGGAGTGGATCTTTCTGAAGCGTGCTCCAATGGATTCTCGCTGGGGGAGGATGGCATGGATTGGATCTAAGAATCCCCATCCCTTTAATAGAAAATTTATTTATCTGTCTAGGGGGGAGAATGTAAAAATTCCCTGGCGCCTCGCATTCATTCGACGCGTGGAAGATAGCCCTTATTGGGCGCAGAAGCCAAGAGGTTCAACATTTATGGGACCAGACACTGCTTAACAAACGTTCAAAATTTGGAGAAGAACCCGCCTTGCAATGCCGAAGACAACACTGCGCGCCGGACTCATCGTCATTGAAGCCTGGTTTGGGGGCTACTGAGGGAGTCCTGGATTAGGGGGTATCCAGACATCCGGATTATATCCTTTGGCCGGACTGTTGGACCATGAAGATACAAGATTGAAGACTTTGTCCCGTGTCCGGATGGGACTCTACTTGGCGTGGAAGGCAAGCTAGGCAATACGGATATGTATATCTCCTCCTTTGTAACCGACCTTGTGTAACCCTAGCCCCCTCCGGTGTCTATATAAATCGGAGGGTTTTAGTCCGTAGGACAACATACAATCATACCATAGGCTAGCTTCTAGGGTTTAGCCTCTCCGATCTCGTGGTAGACCAACTCTTGTACTACCCATATTATCAAGAATAATCAAGAAGGACGTAGGGTTTTACCTCCATCAAGAGGGCCCGAACCTGGGTAAAACATCGTGTCCCCTGCCTCCTGTTACCATCTGCCTTAGATGCACAGTTCGGGACCCCCTACCCGAGATCCGCCGGTTTTGACACCGACAGTCGCCGTCTGCGATCCTCACGTATCAGTTGTACTCCTCCATCGATCTACTTCTCCACAGCACCTTCACTCGCCGACAGTGGTTTTTGAATGGAAGAGGAGAGGAGCAACGCTGGTTTTGGATTAGAACAGGAGAGGAGCGACGCTGGTTTTGGACTGGAACAGGAGAGGAGGGGCGGTGGTTTTGAAATGGAAGAGGAGAGGAGCGGCGCTGCATTTAGATTGGAATAGGAGAGGAGCGGCGGTGGTTTAAGAGGAGAAGATAATTAAATCACCACATATTAGTCCCATTTTTATTAGTCCCGCTGTAATTAAATCACCACATATTACACTGATTCCGCTGCTCGTTGCCTACGCTGATTGGGAGAAATAAATACCCAGCCGTAGCATGCACTAGGGATGTGCGTGTGAGGCTTGCATGCGGCTTCATGCGGAGGGAGGTGAGACGATTCAATTAATTAATGCCGCTCCTACTCGTCCCCGCACGTCCTTCAATACTACGGCGGTTCGCTCCTAGCTAGTCGTCCCGTCCATTCACATTACGGTAGTTCCACTAATCCTAACCCTCCTCCCAAATCCATGGCATCCCAAATCTCCACGGTCGGCGGGGAGTACAAGGTTAGAACCATCACTGGCGATGAGTTCGACGTCATCTACACCCGTTCTTCCGCGACGGTGAAAGGATGCCTTTCTCACTTTAGACGCATGTTCAAAGACTCAGATGATGAGTGGGTCGCTGGGCTAGATGTTGAGTACACCACAGTCCTGGGACCAGAGAAGGATCTAAAGGACGAAGAGAGGAAGAAGCCCACCGTGATCCAGGTTTGCGTGCTTGACTTATGCTCGGTCTACCACATATGCCATGCCGACGTTGAGTGCCAGGATTTTAAGGACTTCCTCAAGAGCAACCTAGTCAAATTCGTTACTGTAGACTTTGGTAACGACAAAGAAGTCATGTGTCGGATAGGCCTCGTTGTAGGAAACACCTTCGACCTCCAGAAGAATCGGCTGGTGTCCTCTCGTTAGCCTTCAATGCTGACCCTGGCAGGAGCCATGGTTCATCCTTCGTACAGTAAATTGGAGAAACCTCCATACACGTTTCATCGTCATGCATGGCAGCGGAATATACTAGATATGGACCACATGCACTACGCTGCAATGGATGGCTACCTTTGCTTCAATATCTAGAAGGGTTGGATGAAGAGAAACAGCCAAGTGTGTGGTTCAAGCAAAGAAGTGTCGTCCAAGAGGAAGAGGGACAAGGACGAAGTCAAGGACGTGGACGAGGACTCTGAGTAAGGTGGCAGTGTCGTTGCTCATGGTGGTTCTAATGCAGTGTCTACCGGAATAGTTGCACAGTTTAATTTTAGGTGTGCTTAATTTAATTTGAGGGGTGTGTTGTGTTGAGCCCCCAGCAGAACTATGTTATGTTTCTTATCGTTACTTTAACTCTTCAGTACGTACATACTAGTATTTCTTACATTTCATCTTTTAGTTGGTATAGTACTACCACTCGTTTCTTCACATTATATATGTACAATATATATGGCCAACATCATATGGCCAGCAGTTTAGTTGTCAAAGAATTTCAGGGTGCTTAGTTTTGTCAAAGAATTCCAGGATGCTTAGAGGGTGCTTGGATCCAAGGGACTTATTTTATAGTCTCTTTAAGAGGCTAAAGTTCCAAGCACCCCTGACTAAAGAGGGGCTAAAACTAGTCTTGAGACTAAAAAATTTTAGTCAGGGGTACCCCTACTAAAATGTGGACTAGTCCTCTCTCTACTCATTTAACTCCTCTCCTTTAACACATGCGAGTTCTGGATTGGAGAGTTTGGAGGATAATAAATGCTCATTAACTTGATTTTAGCCTTTTTAGTATTTGGATCCAAGCATGGGTGCGGCTAGCATGTTTTAGTCCCACTACTTTTAGTCATGGGACTAAAATGTATCCAAGCACCCTCTTAGTTTTATTTGAGGGGTGGGTTGTGCTGGACACCATTATTGTGACTAGCCTTTTTAATAGTACTATATGCATAATTTGGCGACGAGCGCTCTCTATATGTACCACCTTTTTTTAATTTCAAGTTTTGCTCCATGGCACAATCCATCGATACTACTGTTGTACAAAAGTATACATTTTTTAAAAGGCTAGAGGGCAGGGCAGTCTAGCTTGGTCGGTTTCACGAGAGGCGAGGGCCTTTGTGATTTGACGGCTCATTACTGCTGGAAGGCGGGGCCTTGTGATTTGACTACTCGTATAAATGCGCTGATGACCTGGTCGAGGAGGAGCAAAGAACCATGCGGTATACTCAAGTTTTCCACTGGAGTAGTACTGCGACGGAGGAGCGCGAAACACGGCAGCCCAGTGCCATATGGCGATAAAAAATGATCTAATTTGCTAGTCATCTCATTGTTAGCATTGTTCTATTCATTCCCTCAAAAAACCATTGTTCTATTCATGCCTCGCGGAGAACGTGACACGTTAGGCGAAACACCCGAAGCAAAAGATGAAACACAGGAGCAAAAAAAGAAGGAAGATTATCACCCCAAATGATCTAATTCGCCGCGGAGTCATAACTGCTTCTTCATCGCCTCCACGACATCCATCTCCTTGCGTGTCTCCTCCGCCATCTTCTTCATTCTGTCCATGACGCGGGATTTCTCGACGCGAGCCTTCATCATCTGTTCCACGGCCACATTACGTACCTTGACAGCAGCCGGGTGCTCGATGCGGAGCTTCGCCAACTCCTCCTTCTGTTCCATGACGAGGGACTGCAGCATCTTCATCGAGGAACTACTATTCTCATGCAGCTTCTTCCAGCCGGCGTTCTTCTCCTTCAACAGGTCGATCTCGTGGCAGAGCTTCGCCTTGTCCTCCTGAAGTCGCAGGATTTCGCTGGTCGCCTTCTTCTCTGAGGAAATGCTCTTCTTCCGCAGCATCACCAAGCCGGCAGTCAACTCCCCCTGCTGATTGAGCTCAGCAGGCATGTCGTCGAGGCTCTCCTTCAGCAACTCCATCAAGCCTTGGATGAACTCCTTCTGCTCATTGAGGTGCTTATTGAGCTGATCGGGCATGCCATCGAGGGATAACGACTCCAGCTCCGCCGACTCGGCATGTTCGCCTCCGCCGCTAGGGCGCTCCTGGGAGCCATCACCTGCCCGTGAGAGATCTTTCGAGGTCTCTGAGTGGCGGCAAGCCCTCTTTTTTTCTGCAACCTTGGTTGCCGCTCCCTTGTTACGAGTAGTTCTCGGCCTAGAGCTCTGCTCACCGGCCATGGCAACGATGGACGAAGAAGAAGCACTTATGAGGAGGAAAGGTAGAGTAATTTTCGGTTAGGTAGTTCCCCTTTTTATAACCTAAGTACTAGCACTAGCACTAATACCTGCATAGTGGGAACACGTTCAGGTTTGGTACATACTAGTAGGTGTGAGTAGGCTTTCGAATGTGACGGGAACAAGGTAAAGATTAATTGATGGTTTTGGTTCCGAGGCCCGAAACGGCTCCCGATGAGTTTAGCGGAACATAAATTTCAAGTACTACACTGCACAAATGCGTAAATATTATGTTACTGTCAAAAATTGGCACAAAATACGAAGGAGACCAATGGAAGTACTACTAGCAACCCACGATTTAACTACTCGCATGCACGCAGTGGAGTAATAATGTCTTTCTTCCGCCCTCACGTCCACTCAATTTGCAAGCACTATATTAATTGACCATCAATGACGTGAACGACTTTACACGCGTCAAATTATCACATGGGGTGGATCTTGGTACAAAATTGCGTCCACCCGTGTACCCGCGTGTGCGTGCGAGGGAATGAGTGTGTGCGTGGCGTGCGTGCACATCTTCGCTTCGTGCATGTACCGCCAGTATGGCTCAGGGAGGACGAGTACATTCTTATGGAACCAGCAACACGTCACTGTGATCAATCCATGCAAGGAGGTCGCGACAACGCCTCCACATGTGCCATGTGGCTTCATGAACTGCAAGAGACACACTGTGTAGCGTGCCATTGGTATTCTAATTTATGTGTTTTGCACATACTCGAAGTACTAGTAAGGTACACGTGCATTGCACGCATCAGATTTTGCAACCAAATTATGAATAAATACCACACTATAGCATGTAAGCTCTGAGTCATATATGCCTGATGTAGCCCATCGTTTAATTCTTATAGTTCATCTCATTCAAAATCAATTAGTTTTTATAAAAAAGCTAAGAACGCGGGAATAGGAAAAACATGGGATTATAGTGGAATGTCGTCTTGAATCCTACAGGATTGTACGAGTGTTTGATTGTGCATAGAAAAAACGCAGAATTCTTTCAAAGAGGTTTGAGTGGATGGGATGTTTCCTATGAAATCTATTGCAAATGAATCATATGGAAAAATTCCTATGATTTACAATCCTACGAATCAAACAACCAAGATAGGAAAAATTCCTAATGATTAGAATCCTCCAAAATTCCTTTGAGAATCCTTTGAATCAAAGAAGCCCTTAATCTATTTTATGATTCATGGAATTGTGCGTTGTAAAGCATAAAGTAAACAAAATAATGGCAATTCAACTAGAAAAAAAGTTTGGGCAGTTATGATACGGAAGATTCTAGAACAAAAGAGAACCACTGTTGTTTTGTGGTTTGTGCATTATGCTTAAGTTCAACCATGGAGTGTGCTAGATTGTACATGTGGCAAAATCCGGTGGGGGCTAGAAGATGGTGCGAGGGGCCGAGTGGAGGGAGACTATGAAGGAATGCACAAGTGCGAGATCGATATTTAGAGAGAGGGGGCGAACACGTGCGCTGTTGCGCGCAGTGGCGGAGCCATGAAAAATAAATGAGCTAGGGGGCCAAGCATTGCTAATCCTTTACGAGGAGGGTCAATTCATGAACTTAAACCATTTTTAGCAGCAATTGTCTAATGATCACATTCATATTAGCCTCGACATATAGTGATGTTAGGGGGGAGGGGGCAGGGCCCTTACTGCCCCTGTCTTCGCCATTGTGCACGTGTCTGAGAGATGAAGCGAAAGGCATGGATGATGAGAGGGGGACGTTGGATATATAATTAATGTGGGTGTATTAGCTATATATGTTAATCCTATATAGAGAGGTATAGATTGATCGATGTGGACGTGGGAAAGAGGGTGAGACCTCACTGGATATATTGATTGATCGGTTTGTGTGGAAAACTATGAAAGACCTAGCTATATACACACATACATAGAGGAACATCGATCGTTGCGCATGCACATGTGAGAGATAAAGAATGCCCGATATGATGGAGAGGGGGATGTGTGTGGGTGTGTGCCTTCATGGGAGACCGACATGAAGAAAAAGATTGCATGCGTGTGATGGATAATGCCGACTGGTAGTGTGTGTGCATGCATGCATGAGAGAAAGTTAGTGGTACAATTATAAAGAGAAGACTACTGTGTCGGTGTAAAAGAATAGGTGAGGTCATAATCAATGTAAAGTTGAATTAAAATATTTGAATAAGAGATCCTGATGTTTGAAACCCATGCATGCATGAATATAACGGAGATATGCGCGGTGAGGTTTGGAAACGAGCATGTTGTAATGTATACACATTGAACAAGGTCAGACTGATTTGAATTTGAGATACCGATGGCAGACATCATTTGGCCATGCCGCATCCGTGCATGGACACTCTATTCTAATTGGAGATGATGGGTGGCTTTCGCATCACATATCTATATCTATACCCATATATATATTATATTACGTGCGGGTAACTTTAAATTTGAAAGATGGTCATTGGATGAGGCGAATCCGATGGTCCAAAGATGGCAAATTTGAGCACTACTGGCCGTTCGATATCATCTAGATTCCACCAGATTTCGCCACATGTATAATCTAGAAGACTCCATGGTTGAACTTAAGCTTAATGCACAAACATCAAAACACAAGCACTTCTTATTTGTTCTAGAATCTTCCGTATCAGAATTGCCCAAATGTTTTTCTACATGATTTGCCATTATTTGTTTTTACTTTATGTCTTACGACGCACAATTCCATGAATCTTAAAATAGATTAACTTTCTTATAAAAACTAGATGATTTTGAGTGAAATGAACTACAAGAATTAAACGAACATCTACATCATGCATATATGACTCAAAGCTTGCATGCTATAATGTGGTATTTATTCATAATTTGGTTGCCAAATCTCATGCGTGCAATGCACGTGTACCTTACTCTAGTCTAAATGGTGTTTGTGTGTGTGTTGTGCGTGTTGAGGTGCAAATTGTCTTTTTTGGGGGTACACGTTAAGCTTGTTCTTCCGAAATTTCAAGCCGTGCCTTGTTATGCCGAAAATTCAAGCTAGCGTCTCTGTCTATCGTGCTGCGAAAATCCCGCCTCTTCAACCTGCACCTTGTTAGCCCGAAATATTTAAGATATATCTTTGTATCGTTGTGCTCCAACAACTCCCTCCATCTCAATCCGCGCCTTGCTATTCCGAAATTACAACGCGCGCGAAAACTCCCACCTCCAGTGAAATCCCGACACGCGAAATGCCCGTGGTACCCCTGAACTGAAAGAACCGCCTCAAATCGGCGGGGGTACTTTCATAACTTACCCCACATTTCGGACAAGCGCGTCTCTAAGCCATGGTTCCCCACTGCCATCCCATCCGCCCACCCATTCGTACACCGAGGCCGCGAAAACCCGCGACAAAACCCCACACCTTGCTCCGTCCGCCACCCAGCCGGAGCCTCTTCCCCAACGACGTCGTCCACAGCAACACCTCGACGTCCCTTATCCACCGTACTGGATGAGGATCCACCATCGATCTCATCATCCCGCCGGTTCAGCCACCCCGTCCTCCACCTCCAAGGAGCTACCCCGACGTTCCCCTCGTCTTTCGCGCCACCTCCATTCCCACACCGCAGTCTTCACCTGCACCACCGGAAGAGCATCATCATCATCGTTTCCTCGGATGAAGCTGGGGCCTAATCGGCGCCACCAAAGAGGTTGTACACTAATCGCCACATTTTCTTCTTGATTCGATCTCACGGTGCTGCCGGCGCTCGGTCCCGAGCCAACATGGCACGGCTCCATCCACGACGGCGTCGTTGGCCACTTCCTCCACGGCGTCACTCCCTCGGTGGCGACGTCCACATCAGTAGGAGCTGCTGCTGCTTTAGCTCTCGCTCGCGCTGCTGCTCTGCTCTTCCTCTCGGTCCCCTGCCTGGTCTGCTCTTGCTCGCGCTGCTGCTCTCGCTCTTGCTCTTGCTTGCAATGCTGCTCCGATTTAGCTACACTTCAGTCGACTGAATTGACTTTTGGTTCAGTCAATTTTCAGGGGGTGGGGGGGGGCTCGCCGGGGTGAAGGAAGAACCAGCCGCAGCGAGGAGGGGGGCTCGCCGGAGAGGTACCCCACTATCTATCTTAGGGTTCAGGATGGGGCGGTGGTCGCCGGCGGTGGCGGGGCGTTGGCGGGGTGGTGGCGTGGGGATTGCCAGAGAAAAAAGCTCGACACGGGGGGGCTAGAGGGATGGCCGGGGCGGCGGCGTACCAGCGGTGGGGAGTGTTTTCGGGGCAGCGCACCGCCGGCCGCGGGCGGTGGGGGGCTGTTGTTTGGCCGGTGGTGGCTGGCGGCTCAGGGGGGTGGAGGTTGAAGATGAACCGCGGGCCCTTGATTTCGTATCCAACGGCTGCAAAATCGAATGACCAAAGATGAAAAAGTCAGTCGACCGATGTGTAGCCTCACCTTGCTAGTGCGTTCAGTTTCGACAACAAAATTCAGTTTCAACAGTTAAGTTCAGTTTCGACAGTTAAGTTCAGTTTCGACAGTTAAATTCAGTTTCGATAGTTAAGTTCAGAGATGAGCGGCTGATGTATTTTACATCTAGCACTTTGTGGTTATGTATTTTATGTCATGTATTGGAGATGCTATTAGAATTCCACTCAGGTTAACGTTGTTCGTTGTCTCTCTTGTCCTCCTTCAGCCTCGGCGTCGTACAACTCACCGGAGCTGCTCCAACGACGAAACCCTCCATCACAGCGGAGCAGTACCTCGGGCTCCATCTCTAGACACCTAAGATCTTCTTCCCCTCCTCCAACAGCCAAGTCAGTCGGAGCATCCTCACCGGCCAACCCAATCACGCTGAGATCGACATGGCTTCGCCAAAGAGGTTGTACACTTGTTGCATCTCTTTTTTAATCTACATGTTATATATATTGTCCACTGAGCACTCGTAGTAATGGGAAATACGATTATTTTATCCTACTATATGACAAGCAGTGAGGTACCAGGAAACTTAGCTATCCGTGATGGACTCTCTTGAACACCATCATTATTTATCTCTGCGCGTTTGAGTTGTGCATTTGTCGATGGGCCTAGGAGTTGAGATAGTATGGCAGTGGCCTGGGTCCAAAGTAATAGAAGTAGCACAAAAACATTTTTTTAGTGTAGGATTTTCCTTACTCAAGCCTGCCTACTAGAATCGCCAGTGCTTGAAAGGAAAAGTGAATGAAAAACATCAGAATTGGAAAGTTTCCTATGATACTACTTTTCATGAATTTGGTGCAAAGGAATGGAGCAAAGGAAAACTGTAGGATTTGTTCCTTTAGTGTCTCCTTGGAAGAAAAACCGTAGGAATTCTAATTTCCACTTCTCCTCCTTTTCATATTCCTATTCATCAAGCACAAGACTAAGAGATAGTAGCATAATAGCATTATAACCGTACATTTTCTTGTGGTTTGACTTAATCTCACCATGCTTTTTTGCATCCTGTGATCTTCCAATTGTTGTGAATCAAACACCCAGATTGGCAGAAATTTAAATTCTCTATTTTGCACGTGCATTCCTATCCTATTCCTGTCTATTTCCCTGCATTGTTAGAATCCTCAAATTCAAACAAGCCCTTACTCAATTACTTCTGTTACAGATATGTGTCAAAGAAAACCTTGAGTGGTTTGTCCTGCTCCTGCGGCGCTGTGTTCCACCCCAGCTCAGCTGCTCCAACGACGGAAGGGTTCACCACAGCAGGGATCCGCTCTCCAGACTATCTTTCGCCGCCTCAGATCTTCTTCCCCGCCGCTGGCAGCCACGGCAACTGCATTACCATCATCAACTCAGCAGATGACCTTGAGGACTACATGGGTCCGCAAGAGAGGTCGCACTCTTCTGTGTCTGCTTACATTATGCGTCGCTTAATATGATGACATGCTACATTATTGTCGTGTTCACCTATTAGACTCTGAGTCAGGTCCAAACTAATGCTGAAACTTGAGTTTTTAAATGGTTGTGGGGTACATATTGGGGCAGCAATTAGTACTATCTGTCTACTATCTGGTTAATCTCCGGTGTCTACCATGAGTTTCATGTTGGGTGCAAACAAATATTAAAGGAGCCATTATCTGTATTTTTTAACTAAAGCTATTATCTACCTACTATCATTGGTTTTGGGTCTATCCACAGTTTGGTACCATCACTCTGGATTTGTGCATGCACTCCTTACATAATCTCACTATGTTTTATTCCTATGCATACCAGTTATTGTACACAATGGAACTGATCATGTAGAGCAAAAGAGACGAGCCTTGTGTGACAATAAAATTTCATGCAGACGTCGTTCCATGGTGGGCGCAAAGGCAACCCCCCCTCCACCCATTTCGGATCATAATCAAAAGGAAGATAACTGTTCTTAGGGGGATTCAGAAGGAGAAGACCACTCCTATTTACCCCATGAGGTCTTCGCTCCAACTTGGCATGCTGATGTTGGTAATATCATGCATATGGTGCCTTGCATTGCTTACTGTATACATTAAAGATGTCATCTGCTTAGTTTGACATGCTTTGTGTCAATGCCGTCTGTTTAGTTTCTTTATCGTATATGTGAATCATGCAATGCCATCTTGTCTAGCCAGGCATCATATATGTGAATTTTGCAATGCCACCCTGGTTAGCCAGTCATCTTATATGTGAATTATATCATGCCATCATTTTTTATTACGTGTTAAATTTGTCAACAATTTTAGTACATTCAAATATTCTTCCTGTGCATCAGCCATTCGGCACGGTCATGGAAAAATCTGGAGTGGAAACAAGTTCTTCAGAGCATACAATGCTATCTGACGAAGCGAATGTCTTGCTGGCTACCGATAGCTCCTCAGAGGAGGATTCAGAGACAGATGACCAGTCATATCCCCCCCCCCCCGAGGTGCATGCCCTAACTTGGCAGGGTTATGTTGCTCATATCGTGCGTATGGTATCTTGCATTGCTATGTCATTTGCTTAGTTTAGACATGCTTTGTGTGAATGCCACATGTTTAGTGTCTAATTACCATATATGTGAATTATGCAATGCCATCTTGTTGCAAGATATTATATATGTGAATTATGCAATGTTATCTTGTTGCAAGGCATTATGTATGTGAATTATGAAATGCCATGCTGTTTAGGCAAGCGTCATATATGTGAATTATATCATGCCGTCCTTTTTTTGTATTTCTCATTGCTTTTGTCGACAATGTTTGTATATTCAACTGCTCTTCCTGTGCATCCGCCATTTGAATTGGTGATGGAGAAATCTGGAGTGAAAACAAGGTCTTCAGAGTAGACAATGCTACCTGCTGAAGCAAATATCTTGCTGGTTACAGATAGCTCTTCAGAGGAGGATTCAGAGGCAGATGACCAGTCCTATTATCCCCCTGAGGTGTATGCTCAAACTTGGCAGGCTTATATTACTCATATAATGCATATGTTGTATTGCAATGCTTAGTTTTTACATCATATACACAATATTGAATGCCATCTCCTTAGTTGACACATCATATATGTGATTGCCCTTTGCTCACTTCCTTAGTATATAAATCATATATTTGAATTAAGTCATGCCATGAGGTTTACATAGACAGCATGTATCTGAATTATGGCATGCCAACCCATTTTCTGAACACATAATATAGTTATATCATCTCATCCTGTTTACATAGTCATCATATTTTAAATTATGTCATTCTATCCGTGAATTATATCATGCTATCATGTTTCCATCGACGGCATGTTTGTGATTTATGGCATGCCAACCACTTTAATAAACACATCGTATAGTTATATCATGTCATCCTGTTTACATAGTCATCATATTTTGAAGTATGTCATTCTATCCTGTTTAGTTAGCCATCATACATGTGAAATTGTGTCATGCTATCCTGTTTAATTAGCCATCATATATGTGAAATTATGTCCTGCTATTCTGTTTGCTTAGACAACATAAATGTGAATTATTTCATGCCCTATTTTCTTCCCTACTATCCATTGCACCTGTCTATCTTACAATGTATGTACATTCAATTACTTTTCTTGTTTATCAGCCATTTCAATTGGAGGGAGTGATGGCAGTATCTGTGGGA